>NW_012103476.1:1372710-1408948 GCF_000951045.1 Mandrillus leucophaeus
GTTTCACCGTGTTAGCCAGGATGGTCTCGATCTCCTGACCTTGTGATCCGCCCGCCTCGGCCTCCCAAAGTGCTGGGATTACAGGCGTGAGCCACGGCGCCCGGCTACATCACATTTTTTAAGAGTTCAAATGTACCCAATACTACACTGGATACGTATCACATTTTTAAAATGTCCATTCTCTAGTTAAAGGACACAAAATTTTAAACAAATAAACACATCGACATCACAAATGCTTTAACAGAGCTACCTACAAGGCATGGTAGTGGTACAAAGACTAAAGTATTTAACCTAGGGGTTAAAGTTAGGAAATGCGTGATAGTAGTACATTTTTTTGCAGTATTCTTATAATATGAGTAAGATTTTAATGGGTATGAAGTTGAAAATTATCAAACCTAATAAAGGAAACAGCAAAATTGTATTAGGTCATATGGTATTTTTTGGAAATATTAAGCTCCTGGTTGTAAGAGCAGAGGGTAAGACTTTGAGGGCTTTTAGGATGTAGGAGCAAAAAGGAACAACAACTTGACGCATAGTGGGCTGGATATGGTCAAAGAAAATGAAGAGCAAAGCGTTACAATTTTGGCCAACAAAGTCAGTGACAGACGTGATGGACCCACACAGAAAATGATGTTGCTCTGTCTGTACTCAAAGGGAACACATGCAGGCAAGCATGAAACAAAGAAAGTGGGCAACATGGGTCCTCATTGTTATGAACTGATATGAACTGAATTGTGTCACCTCCAGATTCCTAGGTTGAAGTCCTACCTCCAATGTATAGTAACTGTACTTGGACACAGGGCCTTTAAGGAGATAAGGTTAAACGGCATCATAAGAGCGTGACCCATATCCAATAGTACTGGTATCCTTGTCGGAACAGGAAGTGTGCACCAGGCACGGTGGCTCACACCTGTAATCTCTGCACTTTGGCAGCCTGAGGCGGGTGGATCAGTTGAGCTCAGGAGTTTGAGACCAGCTGGTCAACATGGTGAAAACCTGTCTCTACTAAAAATACAAACAATTAGCCAGGCATGGTGGCATGTGCCAGTAGCCCCAACTACTTGGGAGGCTGAGGTGGGAGGAAAGCTGGAGCCTGGGAAGCAGAGGTTGTAGTGAGTTGGGATCGTGCCACTGTACTCTAGTCTGGGTGACCGAGTGAGACTCTGTCTCAAAAAAAAAAAAAAAAAAAAAGGCGAGAAGAAACGGCAAGAGTGCACATTCATACAGGAAAGCCAGGTGAGGACGCAGCAACAGAGCAGCCATCTGCAAGCCAAGGAGAGAGGCTTCACCGGAAATCACTCCTGCCCACACCTGGATCTTGGTCTTCCAACCTCTAGAACTGTGAGTAAATACATTTCTGTCATTTAAGTCACCCAGTCTGGGATTTTGTTATGGCAGCCTTTGATGACTAATACGTTTATCATGATCATTCTTTTTTTTCTCTACATAAATCCTATAATACTGTTTATGTAATTTCTAAGATGCACCAATCTACTCAAGCGACAATATGACTTGTACAATTCTGTGACTCTGATTGACATGCTGGATAGGAATAGGCTAGGAGGAAGGGAAAAAGAGAATGGTACATTCCCTTTTTCCATGCCAGTTGAGTCTTTCCTTATTGTCTTACACAGTTTTGGCTATTATCACAAAGTGCGATAGACCAGGTGGCTTGCAAACAACATCAATTTATTTCTCATAGCTCTGGAGGCTGGGAAGTCCTATATTAAAGTACAGGCAGATTTGGTGACTAGTGAGGGCTTACTTCATACATCACCACTTCTTCTTGCCTAGTCCTCATGTGGCAGAAGGGTGAGGGTGCTCTCTGAGGTCTCTGTCATAAGGGCACTAATCGCATTCATAAGGGGTCCCCATAATCACTTCCCAAAGGCCCCGCTTACACATATTGTCTTATCGGGGGTTAGGATTTCAACACATGAATTATGGGGAGATACAAACTTTCAGTTTACAGCACTTTTTAAAATAAAGACAAAAATACATCTCTTGGAGCCCAACTTTCATCTTACTAACCAAAACTCCATCTGATAACTCAAGCTGCAAAAGAGTCTGAAGAGGTCACGTGAGCTCCATGAGGTCATGGCCTTTAACTTGTTTACTATGGAGTCTCAACTACTATAGTAGTTTTTGGAACGTAGTAGCTATGCCATAAACATATGCAAACAAATAAATATATGAGCTTTCCTGTCTCCTGCACAAGAAAGGGCATCTGATTGTCAAAAACAAGGAAGAGTATTTGTGTATGCCATTAGCAGCAGCATACATGTATTTCCTTACTGCTCTTTAGTTTTAAACAGCATTCTATATCGCGATTCAATCATGACATATACCTAGGTACTCATGGTGGACAAGAAGACTACCTATGGAAAATCTCTGACTCATCTTATGGAAGATAAAGTGAAGGACTAGAGAAGTGAGTTGTTCACAGTCATATGACTAGTTAATGGCCATGCTCAGAGAGGACTCCGACTAGAGTGTGCAGACCCCAATATCATCCTGTGAAGAACAGAAAAAGTGTGTTTATCACTCTAATCCAAATAGCAGTATACCTCTCATTTCTTCTCGTCTACTTAACTGGAAAATTACATTTCCTTATCTTTAGCTTGCCAAGTGTCCTTGATTCTCTCTCCAGCTTCCAAGCTGTGTTGTAGTTAGGTGAGAATGATGCTTTGCATTTGCAACCTTCTTGGGCTATGTGATTGATATATACATTCTCATATATTTTACAGCTTCTGCTTTATTACTTTCATCTGTCAGCAATGTTAAGGAAACTACAAAGATATTATTGATAATTATTTGCTGATTTTAATTTGGTCTCCTCAGCTCTAATATTTTTAATATATCTGAATAGAACTGTGATTTCTATACTATCCCACAGGAAATGTCACTAAATAGATTTATGATACTGTTCATTTCTTCTATTATTATTTATGTCAAGCCTAGTATAAAGATCTGTAGGGTGACTACTAGCAGAAAATTTCTAATTAAAGTTTGGATTGTACCAAAAGTATCAGTTATATTTAGAAGAAAATGCACATGTTTTGAAAAATATTAAACAACCAAATAAAACTTTCTATCATTTCTGTCACTGACTTAGGTGATTAACAAACATAACGTGTAAAATTATATAGTAATTTTAGTTCTGAATTATGTATTTGGCAGACATTTTGGCATAGATATTTCAGATTTTCCCTCCAAACAAAGAATATAACTTATCTTAATATGAAACTTTTGAGATACTAAACAGTCTCGTGAGTGAAAGAGGAAAAACTTGGGCAAAACTTTTCAGTCTATTTCTCTCTTTAGCACTGGCCATCTGAGAATTCAAATTTGGGCAAATGTGGGCTCCCCATCTCTGTGCATAATATTACCACTAAGTCCAGGGCTTAATGGACAAGAAATCAGAGGTTGAGTAGCATGTAGTTTTAAAGAACCATTCTATATTATTTCAACAAAATAAGTAATCTGAAAAATGGATACATTGCAAGACAGCAAAGGTAGAGTATATTCAGCCTTTCTAATAAAATCACATAACTATCCAAACTCAGTGGAATATGGCTTTCTCCCTGTACATAGTGTTTATTAAGGTAAATGAATAGCTTTCAGAGCATCTCTAATAGAACTACATTATATATATGTACATGTCATGTATGTGTATATATCCATCATATGTACGGATGTATATATCCATCTATACATATGTATGCATATGGATGGGTGTATATCCATCATAAATAAGAAGCCCCAGAAATGCAGCATTCCATCCTAAGTGGCAAGTCAAAGAAAATAAAAAAAGATAAACAACAGAAAAGCAAGGTAAAGAAAATAAAAGATAAAAAGTTATTTCTCTCTCTTTTTCCTGGAAATTAACGTTGACCACTGGTTCAAAGATTAGAGAACCAGGCCTTGGTGTAGGAAGAATTCAACTTCAGTAGAGTGGGAATCAATAACTAACCTTATGCCAAGAAATAAAAGCTGGACTATTGACTTAATTAGGAAATTTCACCTTTACAAGGGTGAAAAAAGGACATGGAGGAGAATATGCACCTTCCTTTTTGGAAATATAAAATTATGTTCTTTTTCATGATTTTTTGGTAAGAGAGGTTCAAGGAATTACATCATTAAAGGAGTCAGTGAATTTAATATTACTTATTACATATCATAACTATAATAAAATACGTACCTGTTCTGTCTGGTCCTAACGCCAAAAGTTGGATGCCAGTAGGTGTTTATATTACTGAGATTAGTTAGACTGCATTGCGAATATACTCTCTCATCTCCTCATGACCAATCTTCTCAAATCATATGCCCCAAATTGACTCAGTTTTTATGTCTTAAACCAAAATCAGAATATGTGTGCAAAACTCTACAGATATAAATTCTGAAGAAGTCCCAAGACTGTATTTATATACCTAAGCAATATGTGTTTTAAATTCACATATTCAATACTTTAAGCTGTAACAAGCCTTGAAATCTTGTGTGTGTATGTGTGTGTATACATGAATGTGAAATAATGTCAGTGAACACTGACGTGTTAGTGTAAAGACAAACAATACTGAAACCAAAAGTATAAAGATCGGTTTAAAGTTCCCAAATAAAGCATACAGAGTAAACCTGGCTAAAAGCATTAAAATATATATATATTCTGGAAACTGTGAATACACATCACTAAGAAAAAATGTTCTTTTGTTTTGAGCATAATGTCAAGAATGTATTATATTTATTAAAATGTGTGCATTATTTTACGTATCTATTTTGATTGTTTATGAAACAAAAAATAGAATGTACCAGTATGTGATTTACCAATCTTTAAACAAGCAATAGCATTTCTGCATGTTTATTATAAAATGCTACTAAATTGTGAAACCTCTCAAAATATCTAATGAAGTATATATCCAGAGAGAAGCATTATCGTTTTAATGTATGTAAAATTTATTAGATGATATTTTAAAATATGGCTGTAAGCACAAGTTACTTTGTTCTAAAATTATGTCAGATAAATTTTAGCACACTTTTTTATAAGTTAAAAGTACATGGACATGAAATTTTCTATTAAAAATACCTTTGATTGTATTTTAAAGTGAGAGTAAAAAGTAATACAAATCAACTACATTTTAGAAATCACACAGTGATGTATAGATTTGCAGAACCAAAGAGAAGAATTGAACAGACTTCATTATCAGTTTCACTGCTCCTATCAGTTCTGTTTCAAGCTATGATAGAAAAAATAAAAACCGTAACAATTTATATATCTCCAGGAAAGACAATATTCTCATCCTTTGGGTAACGTGCTCACGATATTTAAGAGACAGAAGCGGCAGCGATAGGCACTGACTGAGACAGGGTTGCTCTACTAGATTGCTAGGGCTTTGTCCTAGTCTGTTTTCTGTTGCTTAGAACAGAATACCTGAAGCTGGATCATTTATAATGAAATGAATTTGTTACAATCATGGAGACTGAGAAGGCCAAGGCTGAGGGGGCACATCTGGTGAGGACCTTCTTCCTGGGGTACACTTAGAGTCCAGAGGCAGCACAGGTCATCACACGGCGAAAGGGTAGAGTGGGCTCACATGATACCTCAGGTCGCTTTTCCCCTTCTTATATAGCCTCCAGTTTCCCTCCCAAGATAACCCACTAATTCATTAACCCATAAATCCATTAACCTGTGAATGGGTGAATCCATGAATGAATCTATTCATGAGGGCCAAGATCTCATGATCCAATCACTTCTCAGTGCCCCTTCTCTCCATATTACCACACTGCAAATTAAATTTTTGTGTGAGTATTAGAAGGAACAAATGTTCCACCCATAGAAGGCTTCCATAATAAAACGCCACAGATGGTGGATTTAAAAACAGAAATTTATTTTCTCACAATACTGGAGGTTAAAAGTCCAAGATCAAGATCATCAAGAAGGGTTGGCTTCTTCTGGGGCCTCTTTCTCTGGCTTGTAGATGGCAATCTTCCTGTTTTTCCACATGGTCTTCCTCTGTGCTTGTCTTTATCCTAATTTCCTCGTCTTACAATGATACTGGTCATTTTAGATTAGGGCCCATGCTAATGAACTCATTTAACCCTGTCTCTTTAAATATCCTTTCTCCAAACATTCTGAAGTACTGAGAATTGGGATTTCAGGATAGATTAATTGGGGATGACACGATTCAGCTCATAATAGCAGTGGTGAAGAAGGGGTGTCAAATGCTCTTTGACTAAGCAATAACCTCACAGAACCGAAATGCCTTACATGGATTTAGTATTGGACTATGGCAGTGAACAATATCTTCACCCTCCAACATCTTTGGTAAAACACAAAAATACTTCGGAAAATCACAAAATACTTGGTGGGATTAGATTTCTAGTTGATTACTTAGAGCATTTTATATTCGGGTTAATATGGTACTTCAAATAAGCCCATTTCTAAGTTTGCAGGAATAACTGCAATATGAATTAAAACATGATTTTGTTGAAGAGATTAAGGTTCATGGTTTACTGACATCTGGTAAGGAATTCTGCCATTGCACTTATTTTCTTTATCCTTTTTCTATTAACTACATTTCCATCCTAATACTTTCATCCTTACAAATAAATTCCACTTCTATATACCTTCTTATAAACATTTTAAAAATAGATCCAATATTTTCAAATAAATATGTTATTATTTAAAGTATTGAATATTTTATAATGTTTTAATCAGGAAAATAGACACATTTTTAAATGTGATACATTAGGGCAAATTATATAGTAGGTATTAAGTATGAGAAGTATACAGATAGAAAATTTCTATTTCCTGCCCACATATCTAAGCAAAGACAGAAACAAATTTATTATTTATCATAATCAACCAATTAGTGAATAGAGGTTAATGTGACCATATATAATGTGGAATTTTATAAGATAACTGGGTTAATAAATAAATATATATATAATAGAATACCATGTAGCTGAAAAATGCTATTTTAACAACAATATTACAGTTTATTCAGGAGTAGTCTGGAGACACTCACGTCCACTACATTGATATATAGGGTGTAAAAAATGCTACGTTTACTTAAGTAAATAGCACTATGGTCATGCTGATGTCTTTTCTGACAACTTGCATTCATTGAACCACGGTTCATTGTTTATTCAGTCTTTATATAGCAATTATGTTAACATTTTAATTACATGAGAAGAGTAAGCATTTTAGTATATTTCATGTAATTAAAAGTTAGAATAGTAACACTTATTTATTAATATTACCATAAAATCTTGAAACTTTTAAAAACAATTATGCCACAGAAGAATTTGACTTGTATATCAATGACTCCTCTCTGCACCATGAGGTGAGGATGAAATGTCTGAAAGGATGAAAACGATAAGAGAATATTTTCTACTCATTAAACTGCATGTTGTAAAACTGTTTTCTATGATCCTTTTTCATTAACTGATGAAGGATAAAAGAATAGTACATTTTCTCATATGAGTTATAAATTTTACACTTGTTCATGTTAAATGGACATCAGAATATGAGGTATTTTATCTTGTGTAGCCTAAAAATGCTAACTTTACCTCATCCTTGGCAATGAAATGATGAAGGAAAGTGAATGTAATCAAGGGTAAATTCATGCTAAGAATTACTATTAAATCTAGAATGACTGAAACTTAATAAAGTAGCAATGAGGCTGTTTTGTGGACTGTATATAAAAGAAAAATTTACATCAAATTTAAAAATGAATAGTGGAGTCTTACCTTTTTCATTTTTAAAAAGAGATTTTGGATAGAATAAACAAATAATTTTTTAAAAAACTCCAAGTATTTGGCATTAGATTTATGATCATATTCATAGCAAAACAGCTCTTGAACTTAATCCATAGATTGTGAATTTAATATTATAATTAGGAACTTGGCTGGGGTACATGTAATTCAATTTTATAGTTACACTAATTTGTACCATTAAATATACATGATGACAGAAAACATTCATTTTTTTAAAGAAGTACATACCTAATGTAAAAAGTTTTAGAAATTGTTCATTGAGAATTTTTTCATCCAGACATTGAAGAAAAATTATGTAGGAAAACATTGTTAAATTAGGGTGAGTGTCAAGAAATGATATCTGGTATAAAATAAAATAAGAAAAAATTAAGTTTTAACTTGTGCAAAAGTTATAATTAAAACTAGCTTCATAAACTAAATTATTTAAAATAGAACTTTGATTAAAATTAAATTGATAAGCTTTCACTTTCCACTATGGTGAAGGAACAGGGACAAATTTACTCTCCTGAACTGAACAACTATAAAGCAGATGAGGTGGGCAGACCATGAGGTCAGGAGTTCGAGACCAGCCTGGCCAACATGGTGAAACCCTGTCTCTACTAAAAATACAAAAATTAGGTGGGTGTGGTGGTGTGTACCTGTAGTCCCAGGTACTTGGGAGGCCAAGGCAGGAGAATTGCTTGAATCCAGGAGGCAGAAGTTGCAGTGAGCCAAGATCGCAACATTGCACTCCAGCCTGGGGCACAGAGCAAGACTATGTCACAAAAATAATAATGATAATCAGACAAAATATATAAAACACAGATTTCTCAATGCTGGATAGTAATCAATGCAGAAAAGTAATTCCTAAGAGAAACTGATTAAACAAAGGAAATCTTATTACTCCAATTTACTTTCTGAAAAGAGTGTCTGTCCATTAGCACAGGGAGAGATAGCATCAAGATTAGAGTTCTTGTCAAGTTGAGAAGACAGGAATCACAGATAAGAGAGATCTAGGTGACCAGAAGTTTTGGGTGAAACAAAAGAATGGAGGAAGTGAATCAAGTGGAAGCCAAAAAGAGAGGAGATCCAACAGTTTACAGCAGGGTCCTCTCAAAAATATGAGTATAATAAAATAAATAAATATGTTAAAGCATCTGCTGTAAATATAATGGTTATGCTTCTGTAGGTAGATAAAAACATGAACCTGATGAAAAAAAATGAAAAGTGCTAAAAAAAAATCTAAAATCAAATTTCTGGAGGAGAAACATAAAATATCTAAAACAAAAAATTTGCTGAAAGAGAATAACAGCAAATTATATATTACAGGAAAAAATAAGATCAGTGAATTGGAAGACATAACTATAGTAATCATCCAAAATATGGCTGGAAAATATTGAAGAACAAAAATAAATCACAAAATCTCAGTGACTTATGGAAGACCTTATTCAGTTTAATGTATTTGTAACTGGAATCCTGAAACAAGAAGAGAAAGAAGAAAGAAATAGAAAACATAGTTGAAATCATAATGACTGAAAATTTTTCAAACGTGATGACAATTTAAAACCCACACAAGACGATTAAATAACACAAGCAGAATAGTGTAAGGAAAACCACACAAGGCCTATCATAATTGTTGAAAACAAAATATTTAAAAAATGTTTAATGCTAGAAAAAAATTTAAAACAAACATAATGTTTGCGGCACAATGCTAAGAATAGCATTAAACATTTTTTAAATATTTTGTCAGAACCCATGTAAACAAGAAGACAATGGAGTGAAATGTAATGATGGAGAGACACCATTCAAGTACGAAAGAGAAAACAGCAACATTCAAACCACCCAAATTTATTTTTAAAAAATGTTTAAAAAAAGACATTTTCAGAGGAAAAAGCTGAGACATTTCATCACTAGTATACTTGCACTAGGTACATAGTCTGAGATGAAAATATCTACCAAGAAAGAAGAATGAAAATCACCATGAATGGCAAATATGTGAATAAATGTAAAATACATCTTTATTTAAAATAAATGATTTAAAAACAATTTACTGTCTAAAGCAAAATAAACTGTGTATCATGAGTTTAAAACATATGTAGAATTAAATTGTTGGACAATAGAACAAAGAACAAGGGGGATGTGGAAGGATATTGAGAATACTGCATAAAGTTTAAAATACACATGAAATGGCACAATGCTATTTGAAGTAGATTGTGAAAAGTTGAAGATATATATTGTAAACCTTAGAGAAACCCCTAAAACAGACCCATAAATAATATTGCTAAAATGTCAATAACAGAGCTAAATTAGGATCAAAAAAATACTGAAATTAATCTAAAAATCAGCAAGAATAAAGGCAACAAGAGAGAACAAAGACATAGGCAACTAGAAATCAAGCAGCAAGTTAATAGATTTATTCAGGAATAAAACAATATTAAAGATAAGTGGTCTGTACCTGCAATATCGAATTCATACCCAGTAGTCATATGTGGCTATTGAGCCCTTGAACATTACGAAGTTCCAACTGAGATGTGCTGGAAGTGTAAAATAGACATAGGATTTTGAAAACTTAGTATTAAACATAAAATGAAAATTATCTTATGGATAATTTATTTAATATTTGTCACATTCATTGCCTGTTTTTTCTTTTACTTTTTAAAATCTAACCACTAGAAACTTGAAAACTGACACGTGGAGCTGAAATTCAACTCGTGTTAGGCAAACCCAACCGATGCACAGCAATTCAAAGGCGTCATATGTGCAAGACCTGGGCACTGAAAACTATGTTGTTTAAAAAATTAAAGGAGATGCAATTAACAGAGAGAGATATGCCCTGGTAATGGATCTGAGGACTCCGTGTAGTTAAGAGCTCAAATCTCCCCAAATTGATACATAAAAAAGCAAAGCAATCCTGATAAATGTCCCAGTACAGTTTTTTTCAGAATTTAAAAAACTCATTCTTTAGTAGGTTTGAAAATACAAAGAACTGTAACAGTTTTTTAAAAGAGGGTATTTTTTAAAAAAATGTTTAGAGAGCTAATGTTTACTTATCAAGGTCTAATATACGTTGCATATATGACTTGTGTATTTTCTGTGAAAAGAAATATATATTTATATAAATAAAATATAAATTTATATGAATTAAATATAAAAAAATGTAAAAATGCAGAAAAAATGAAGAGTGGACAACATAGTTTTGACATGGTGAAGAATTGAATAAACCAATAGTATACAAACATTTTTCACTAAATTAGCTTAGTTTGTGGAAATATAATGTGCTGTAAATTAATTAGGGTTTTTTTTTAAATCTTTGGCTAATTCTGTTTTACATTTTATAATATGTATTGTTATTTAACAAAAATGATTATTAAAAGTCACATAAAATGCTGCTCTTTTCAAAGTAAAATGTCCTATTATAAAAAAGTGTATCGTTGACATATGTAACTTTTGTATTACATGAAGTTTTCTAATAATGAGAGCGTGTACTTTATCTGAACACTCCTTTGTTAGAAATTTTATTATTTGAGCATAATGGAGAAAGGAAATTATAGACCAGTAATACTCAAAAGAAGCATCTCTTTATACATAACAAATATTTGCAGATGACAGCAGATGACAGTAAAGTATGAATCTTAATAATTAGAAAACTGTTATAAATTTTACAATGTGAAGTAGATATTTGTAAAGCTAACCTAATCCTAAGAATAGCCAAAAATGGTAGCTAAAGGACCATAAATAAAAAGTGGCAGTCAACTTGTTGGAACACCTGCACACAGAGCATGTGTACACACACACACATACACACACAAACACGTACACACACACACACACATCTGGAACCCCCCAAAACTATTTCCCTTCATATTTTCTTATTCTCTAAAATTCAAGACTACCAAAATTCTGTCGCACTGAATTGTCAAGGAATATCTATTAACTATTTCAGAATTACTAGTTTTGTAATTGTGTTTAGAAAATTAAGAATAAATAGAGAATACGACATATTTGCACGGCTTTGTTTTTAACCCACCTATGAGGAAATTTTTGTACAAACTTGAAAATTCCTGTTTCTCTCTTAGTGGGTCTTAATATCTTTGTCTTCAGTTTTATTTTCCTCTCATTCTAGAGCAATCTCTTGAAATTTACATGATTTTTGTTTTTAATTTTATGCTGCTGAATTACAAAGGTTTTAACTCCAGTCCACACCTCTTTCCTAACCTCTGAAATTAACTGCCACACCCTTGGGGTGCTTTTCTTCATACTACACTGAGTATGTTAAACGTCTTTCATCATATTCTCCTAGAACATTAGCCTTTTCCTTCATTGACCTTACCACATTTGCAGTTGTATATTCTATTTTATGGTTATTTGATTTATAGTATCTACAACAATTTTGCATGCCAAATGAAGGCAACACTGCTGTGTGTGAATGTGTGTGTTTTCTGTCCAATCATTTATCTGCCACTCTTAGCACATTCCCTGAAACACAGTAAATATTTAGATTTTTCTGAATATTTAGATATTATGAATTAATTAGTTAAGACTTCCTTTTCATCAAATTATGTTTAAAGTAGTCAGCAAAAAACATTCTGTCTCAAGAGAAAATACCAGAGGTCTTTTGTTAAAGGACAAGTTAATAAATAATAAAGTTAATAAAGCACAAGTTCATAAAGTTATGTTAATATTTTAATACATGCTTTAAGACTTTACAAACAGGTCTCATTTCATTGGAAAACAATAATTGTGTCCCATTTTCACCTACCTATAATAATGTCCTTTGAAACGTCACTTTGAAGCTTCTTCCGTAAATAACTGGAGTGTTTCCTCATCTTTCAGGTATGGTGTAGGGACCTGCACTGATTGTTCAATAGACGGTGATAAAAGTGGACAGCATGTCGATTTGAAGACGTGGCTCCTAGAGCATTACGTCCTTACTCTCATACCACCAGAATCTTGAAACCAGCCAGTAAACTGGTGAGGCTCCCTCCTGCAGGCAAAGCACTTGTGTGGAACAGCAATAAGTCTTCCCAACTAATTGACAATCAACCCCCAGTTGATCTGACAGCTGACCACCGACCCATAAAACTAGCCAGAGTAGCTCTGTCCATCCCAGAGCCCAATCGTCCGGTATACTCTGGGTTTATTTGTTTTAATAATAAGTTGTCAAATCAAATTTATTTGATTTAATAATAAGTTGTTAAATCAAATTTATTTGATTGAATAAATAACAGAGTTATTGTTTGAAGTCATTGTGTTTTAGAGAATAGCACAATAAATAGTACCAAGAATGGTAATGCCAAGACTGATAAATTATAAATGAATATTTGTTGAATAAATATAAAAGTAAACTGAAAGATATTTTGTATTTCTATATAATGTGGTTTCAGTCAGATCTCATTTGAATGCACACCAATTCAAATGCCAAAAGTAACTGAAAGCAAGAAAATTTCATCTATGTGTGTTTGAGTAACACAGAAAGGAGAGTAGTACATTTAGTATTTAGTGGAGCATTTAAACATTCATAGAAACTAGTAAAAATGTATCCTCTCTCTCAACACTCACTATCACCTTCCTCCACATTTTGCTTCTTGTATCTGCCTGTCAAAAAAGCCTAAAAACCTTACCTGACCAAAAACTAGATAAATTGGCAGTAAGATAAATCACTGGAGATAGTAAATAACCTTATATCTTTATGTTCTCAAGAATTCCTCACAAAAGCAATACCACAGCTTTTGAAATTTTTATTTGAAAAATTATTTTTTATAAAAATACAGTCAATTGGAACATGGGTTATTTTATTTTTAGGCTATCAATAAGTTTCAGTCTTGCTACTGATATTAAATATTGCTTTAGATTAAAAATAACAACATGCAAGACCTTACAAAACAGTGAAAATTTTCTCTTTATTTTTTGTCACCATCATTTCCTAGGCCTTCTTTTTCTTAATAGAAAAGAAAATAATCACCAGAATATTTTCCAACAGTTATAGGTAAAACATAGTTTTAACTTAACTACAAGTGCGCACAAGTATGGAATATGTCAGGATAACTTTAACTGACACTGCAGAGTTGTTACCAACTTTTCCAGTGGCTGACTAGATTAACCTAATATATTCTTAAGGCTTAGTGCAAAGATCTTGGCATAGTGATCACCAAAGCTCACACATACAAAAATGTCAGCTTCGATTCATCAGCTAGGTAAAGAATACAATCTATTCAATTTTATAGGTTGCCTTGGTTCATAAACACAGATGCAATCAAGAATCATTTCCAAAAAGTGTCCATTCAATTTTATCAACTACTATGCTTATGATCAGTTCATGAACTTTAGGAGAACACTTTTATGTTTAAAAGCATGTCTTTTGGCAACGTATTTTGATAAACGATGTATTAAAAAAGGGAGAGATCAAAACACTGGAAAGGACCAGTACCACAGTCACATTAGACCAGCTAGAGTGTTTCTTCAAAAACTCAGGCATCTAAGAGGATAAGAAACATATTTAGGATTTTTAAATACAAAATGGCCCCCTTGTCAGCATTACAGGTTTATTCAGTCTTTTTATGATTACAGTGACATGTATGTTTACTGTCTCAACAGCAGAAGAAAAATAATAAACTTATCTATTTGTGACTATTCTGCTTAAAATATCAATAATTTCATTAATAATCTACTGTATCTTTCTAAAATATCTTAATACTAAGTACTCAATTCTTTACATAGTATACAATGTATATCTATATGGGTTCATATATGTACATATGCATACACATACAACCTGTAAAATTGAATACATTGTATTCTTTACCTAGCTGATGAATTGAAGCTGACATTTTTGTGCATATACATATGTATATATACATATACATATATGCACCTATATATATTCAGAAGAACACTTAAGATAGCAAAAAATTAATATATGTTGGGTAAAAAATAGACTTTGAGATTTATAAATATTTATAATTAATAATTTTATAATGATAAAGTTCTGCTTCTCTGCTCAAATTTTGAGGCATTTATTGGGGGACTAGTAAAAATAAGACTATAAACTCTGATAAAATAAGCTCTGATAATATAAATGATAATTATAATAAAAACAATAATTACTAAAATAGCATAGCTTGCTATATGCTTCTCGTTTATATTAAATATTTTCATTTTTATAAAATATATAGAGAAGTAGGAACTAAATTTTCCACATATTCAGGTGGAAACTAAGAAACAAACAAGCAAAACATAATATTAATAATCATAATCTTACACTAAAATGAGTGATTTTATTTCATGTTTAGAAAATTATTTTTCTTCTTCTATAACTCTTTAATCTTTCTGATCCTTCATTTATCAACTGTAAAGTAGAAACAAAAAATCAGTCTACCACATGAGCTTACTCTGAAGATTAAATAAAATATAAAATAATGAGCAGAGTACTTTAGCAGTCAATAAAATAGATTTTCTCATTAACATTATCAGTATTATTTGTATCATTTTTCATAGCATGCTTTTTTAAACCACAAAATTTTTAAATTAAATAATACAATCTTTTATGATTCCTTAATTTTTACAAATCTCAAAGGCAAAATATGTTTCACTTTTGGTTGCCTTTTAAAAAAATATTCATGGTATCTAGCATAAATACCTGTGATCACCACTATGATTTCATTTGTATTATTTAACTATTATTTATTCTTATTTTTGTGATTTAATGGTTTATTTTGTGTCTCATTGTAGGACACTCTCATGTTATCCGTGGAAATAAGCCAATATATCAGTAAGAATCTTCTTTTGGCTAGATTAAAAGAAATAAATACAAAAACAAAAGAGTTTGTTCTCTCTCACTTCAATGAAGCATAAAAGTAGATTTCCAGGTTAGCATTGTCACTGTATTGTGTCATGGGCTCCTTGGTTTTGTCTGTTTAATCATTCTTAGTCTGTGCCTTCAATTCAGAAGGTTAAACAGTGGATAATGGAGCTGCTGACTGCTATCCTGAAGGTCAAGCGGTTGTGAATGAAACAGGGAGAAATGTGGATGAAGGGGCAAGGGGAATTTCCTAGGAGCTGAATCAGGATCCCTGAATCCTTTTTCAGGGATTTCCTGGAAATCACCTCAAGATCTTTTTTTCCCCCCATTTTTTTTTCAATAGTCACCTGTAGTGTAAAAGAAGTTTGCAAAAAAAAAAAAAAAAGAAAGAAAAAAGAAAATCTTGGAAGGATACATTGAATACCACATATAAATTCGGGAGTTTGTTACTAAATACAAAACAAAAATAAATAGTGATTAAGCCACTAGATGTTCTGTCAAAGTAGAAAATAAATGAGAGAGAAAGTGTCTTTACATAGAAGCAAAACCTGTGCAATACAGACAGCTTTTCTATAAAAAGATTCATGAAACTGTTCTGCTCAGGAGAATTCCATAAAAATTGCAAGAGATGCTTCTCACAGTATGGCTTCTTTAATTTATTTCTCTGGTGAGCTTAGCAACTTGTGGGTGGCATGCAGGAAGCGAAGATGTAACACTGTGTGCTATGAATCTGTGAGTAAAGGTGGTCAAGCAAGTAGTGATGTTATTTTGAGATTAAGTAATCAGCTGAAAATTTCTTTTCTGCCCTCTGGAGGTGTGTCTTAAATTTTACTCTATGAGTTTTTGATTTGCTCAATGATATAGGACTTCAACATTTTAAATACATTCATATTATAGCGCCTATGCAGACAGCTTAGATGCCCTGTCCGTACATTCTGATTAACTGCTGCTCATAACTGATATCTTATATCAGGGTTTGTGATGGAAGAATGTTCCAGCACTTTTTGAGTTCATTTCACTGTACTTTAAGTTGTTTTGTCAACTAGTGACCTGCTATTCTCAACAGATTTGGAATCTGAAAAACTCTTAGCAGCCTCTTCAAGGGTATTTTTTTTGTTCACGTGTTTTCATCAGTTTCAGTTAAACTACTTGGTCCTGGGATATTCTCATTTAACTTTGTGAATACGCATTTTTGCATAGTCCTTAAACCTCTTGCCAATCTCTCGATTCCACTTGTCAATCAGCAATGTTTACCTTGCTGTTATAGTAAATGTGACAATTAAACTGCTATTGTTTAGAACTATTATAGTTGTTACTGGAATAATGAAATTATCCTTTGCTTCCTGTCTTCCAAGAAAAGAATGAGAATCGCTGTAGGTGGAACATTTTCTCTATTGCTCAGTTTTTCTCTCATTCATTTAGTGACTCTAACATGCTTGGGGATATAATAACCCACTGTAGAGATATAATAGTGTACAAGAGACAAGCTCCCTACTTTTGGGGGCTGAGAGTCTAACTGTGGGGAGAATACAAGATAGTAAGCAAATATTTAGACAAAATCATTTGGACTAGTGACAAAGGCTATGAGAAAATGATACAAAATTAGTATGGCATTCTTCAGGTTAGAGAGTCAGAAAAGACCTTATAAAAGGTTAATATTTGAGATGCTATCTGATTTACCTTTCACACATAAAGGTCGGAAGAAGGATTGTTCCAGGCACAGAAAACAGGCAATGCAAAAGCCTTATGGCTGGAAGGAATTCCACAGTTTTATTGGGCATAAGTTGGCCAACCTGAGACCAGAATCATGAGTGAGCAAGAGAGAAATACAAGGTGAGGACAGAATGGTGGCTTGTTAAGATGTGTGATTACTTATCTAAGTGATTAAAGGCATTAGCAAGGACCAATAGGAACTGACATCTATTTTGGTCATTTATGATTAGTAAATTTGAAACTTTTAGCCAAGTTTTAATTAGTGAAGAGTGCATGTCCCTGAGTTGGTTAATGGCTGGATTGAAAGTGGAAAGTCTGGATGAATTGCTAGAGAGAGGAGTGTGTAGCCTGGGCTAAGATTATTCTTTCTGGATGGGAATTGGATTTTCCAAAGTTGAGTGCACACCTACTTGATTTTAAATTAAGAAATGCTGTTTAGAGAGGCATGAATCTAAAAAGGAGAGTGAGGATAGGAACTAGAAATGGCCTCGAGAAAAACCCATACCTCATGAAGGTCTGACTTTTTTGGTATTTTCTTTTGTACTATGTGAAAATAAATCTTGTTTCACATTATTTAATGATTTTTCCTCCTTCAGAATAATTAATTTTAATTTAATCAGAAGGTTGATAAAGCTTAATATATCTTCTTAATAATAGTTAGAAATAAGGGAAAGCTGTAAGAAAATGTGACGTTCCTTATGTTTTTTAATCACCCATGGGGAAAGAATAGGATTCTATCCTGTGAAGTTGAACTGAATGACAACGAGGGCAGTGAGAGGTGGTGCATGAAAGGTTAGACAGGAACAAGAGGATCCGTTGAAACTGAGGTAACTACTGTAAGAATAACTCAAGAAGGACACTAGATAAAATCTCCCCTTTCCCTACACTAGTTTGAAGAGAATGGAGGGAGTAATTTACCTGGAATCGTCTTTCTGTTGTATAATATACACTTAGTGCATATAATTGCATTCAGCAATCATTTATAAAATAGAAATCGAAAGTTTATTTTATTTCAGGCAGTGGAATAGATACTGGTGTGAAGATGTATACAAGATCAAGATCAAGATCCTGATCTAACTGAGCTCACATGCTACTAAGGAAACTAAACTAATGGGTAACTTTTATAGCCTCGTGTGATAGGTATACTAATAGAAGATAATTCGATGGAATTCTTCAATGAGATCCCAGGGAAAAAAGCATTTACTTTGATCACGTTAAAACAACAACAAAAAAAACTTTATGAGATGTGATTTGACAAATGAATAGAAAGACGGAGGGAAGAGCATTACAATCTTACAGAACAGAGTGTACAAAGAACAGGCCACAGTGGCACACATTATCTATAAAATAGTCAAAGGAGGCCGGCCGTGGTGTCTCACTCCTGTAATCTCAGCACTTTGGGAGGCTGAGGCGGTTGGACTGCCTGAGGTCAGGAGTTCGAGACCAGTCTGGCCAACATGTTGAAACCCCGTCTCTATTAAAAATACAAAAAAAATTAGTCAGACATGGTGGCATACGCCTATAATCCCAGCTACTTAGGAGGCTGAGGCAGGGAGGTGGAGGCTGCAGTGAGCCAAGATGACGCCACTGTACTCCAGCCTGGGCGACAGAGTGAGACCCTGTCTCAAAAAACAAAAATTAAAGGAAATCGGAATGGCTGAGATATATGGTGAAAAGCAGGGAGTGTCAACATTTAATGGTGAAAAGGTTAGTGAGTAATAACTTGAAAATCATCTGAAACTCCAAGGAGTTCAGACTTTAGTCCAAATGTCATGGCAAAGTTAAAAGATTTTAGCAGAAAGTCAATATTCATTTTAGAAAGAAGTAATACCTAACCTACCGTTTCTTCTTGTGACTTTGGTGTACTCTCTAGCCCACTGTAAAGGAAAACTAAAATGATGCTAGTGCCTAGCATATAATAAATGAAAAATAAAGGGTTTGTAAAGTGATCTACTCTAAATTTCTTTATCTTTTTTAAAATTTTATTTTATTTTATTTTATGTTCCAGGATACATGTGCAGGACATGCAGGTTTGTTACATAGGTAAATGTGGTGGTTTGCTGTACCTATCTATCCATCACCTAGGTATTAAGCCCCACATGCATTAACTATTTATCTGGATTTTCTCCATTCCTCCAACTCTGAAACAGGCCCCAGTGTGTGTTGTTCCCCTCCCTGTGTCCATGTGGTCTCATTGTTCAGTTCCCTCTTACACAGTGAGAACATGTGGTGTTTGGTTTTCTGTTCCTGTGTTAGTTTGCTGAGGATAATGGTTTCCAGCTCCATCCATGTCCCTGCAAAGGACATGATCTCGTTCTTTTTTTATAGTCACATAGTATTCCATGGTGTATATGTATCACATTTCCTTTATCCAGTCTATGATTGATGAGCATTTGGGTTGACTCCATGTCTTTGCTATTATGAATAGTGCTGCAATGAACATACAAGTGCATGTATTTTTGTAATAGAATGATTTATATTCCTTTGGGTATATACCCAGTAATGGGATTGCTGGGTCAAATGGTATTTCTAGTTCTAGATCTTTGAGGAATCATCACACTGTCTTCCACAATGGTTGAACTAATTTACATTCCCCACCAACAGTGTAAAAGTGTTCCTATTTCTCCACAGTCTCACGAGCATCTGATATTTCTTGATCTGTTGTTTCATTTTAATAATCATTATTGTGACTGGTGTGAGATGGTATCTCATTACCTGACTTCAAACTATACTACAAAGCTACAATAACCAAAACAACATGGTACTGGTACAAAAACAGACACATAGAACAAAGGAATGGAATAGAGATCTCAGAAATAAGACTGCACGTCAACAATCATCTGGTATTTGGCAAACCTGACAAAAATAAGTAATGGGAAAGGATTCCCTATTTACTAAGTGGTACTGGGAACACTCGCTAGTCATATGCAGAATATTGTAACTGGACCCTTTTCTAACTCCTTATACAAAAGCTAATTCAAGATGAATTAAGTACTTAAATGCAAAATCCTAAACTATAAAAACCCTAGAAGAAAATCTAGGCAACACCATTCAGGAGATAGGCATGGGCAAACATTTCATGACAAAAACGTCAAAAGCAATTGCAATAAAGGCTAAAATTGACAAATGGAATCTAATTAAATAAAAAAGTTTCTGAACAGGAAAACAACAACAACAACCTCCCCCCCACACACACACACACACAAAAACCTACCATCAAAGTGAACAGACAACCTACAGAATGGAAGAATATTTTGGCAATCTATCCATGTGACCAAGGTCTAATATCCATAATCTACAAGGAACTTAAACAAATTTACAAGAATTAAACAAATAATCCCATTGAAAAGTGGGCAAAGGACAGACACTTCTCAAAAGAAGACATTTATATGGCAAACAAACATATGGAAAAAAGCTGAACATTACTGATCATTAGAGAAATGCAAATTTCCTTGTCTTTAAAGAAATTTCTGTTGGGCTGTCATCCATCGCTGTAAAATAAATATATATTTAGGAATCGCTGCTTGAGTTTCAGCTCCCTCAAATTTTTGTTACAGTTAATCAGGGTTCCCTGTCTTTTTGCTTATTTCACAAACAAAATAAACTCTATACTTTTTTAAAGGCATATGTCTTACTCTTCACTGATGCTTGAATTTCTCTGTACTGTAAGACTTAAAAAAAGCAAACTTGTTTTTTAAAACTCTTTAAAATTACTTTCTGGGGACATAGATTTTGTTGTCTAACATCCATCCACATTCTGCTTTTATCTTCTCCGCTCTATTAGTTCCTGGTAAATTTTGTGCAGATCACATCATGCAGTTCTCTTGGGTGCACAAGAATCAAATAAAAAGGCTTAGCCACCCATGTCTATTTCTCTGCCTTTTGCGAAAGACAATCTTACCTAATTAACAGGTGTCTGGTTGGTTTAATTCCCCTGTTACTGCCAAGCTCTGTACCTTGGCTGCTAAGAAACTGTTTCTTGAAGAGATTACTTTCTTTGACTATTACTGTAAAATACATAATTACTAGCTTTCTTTAATCTGATTAATTTTCTCCATTGATGTCTAATTGTTTATGTTTCAATATTTTTTGGCATGAGAGCAGATATGTAGTAAATTTGTTTTAAATTGATGTGTTCCTGAATATATACTTTGTAAGAGTAACTGGGCAATATATATATTTTTAAATAAGTGTTTTCCCTGACTCCACCTACCCTTATTTAATCATATATTTATTGTCTCTCTGGTTAGCCTAAGATAGCCATTGCATTATAATTACATTGTACACAAGAAAGGTTCTGTTGAGAAAAAAGAGGTTGTTCACTACTCCAAAACTCAGAATTTACCTGTAGCCAAAAGCATCATCATTCAGGGTAATCTAGCACCAGTGTATTTGTTCCTGTTGAATTAGGAGAGTAAAAAGCATGGTAGGTAGCTTTCCTGATTTGAACTCTTCATTTCCTTCATGGCGTGTATGCAAAGTTGAGAATTGTCAGACCTGATTCGTAATTCCCTGTGGGTAAGGCACTGTTGCTAGGGACAGGACAACCTGGACCAAGAGCCAAACTGAGTATATGGCATAAACTCACAATGGTCGTTAGCATGAAAAGGAGCTGACAGTAACCTGAACCACCTAAAGTCAGTGTCTTTCCTCTGACTGAGCTGAGAAAGTGGAGATGGCAGGCTAACCAAGCAGGTGCATTTGAAGGGCTTGCCAGCAGAGTCCCAGTGGTTTCTGACACTGTCCAGCATGGCCTGGTTTCTGACAACGTTAAGCATGGCCCAAGCCCTGTGCTCCCAAAACACAGGAACAGTCAAGAATCTCCCAAACATTTGGGGTTCTCTGACACGGCTGACTACAAAGAACCAGCATTTGCCACATGACTTTGAGAAGACTCATGAATGGCCCCTGTTTTACTTAAGACAAGTCCAGACAGGACTCTCCAAATCCCATTCTTTGTGTTATAAATGCTTACTTGAATAGTTTTTCACCACTAACCAATCTAGACAAAATGCCTGCTAACGACCAAACAATAGTCAAGCTTCTCTCCTACCGTAGTCCCCTGAAACTTTATTCCATTATAGCCAATGCAATGCTAAACAACTGTTCCTTAATGGCCAACCCCCACCCTTGCCCCAGAATTGATTGACCTACCTCAGGAAAAAATGTTTCCTAATCAGCTGCCCTTTCATACTACCATATGTCCAATTCTTTGACACCAGGTTATTTCTAGCCTTATTTACCACTCCCTGAAAAAGGAAGCCCCATTGCAAGATCATGTGATACAGTTGTAGATTATCTCCTATGGGAGGGCCTTCATATTGCAATAATCCCCTGTTCCTATTGCAGAAATCCTTCTGCTCTATTACCGTAGTCTTCCATCCTTTATTGAAACAATCATTTTGAATAAGGTTTCTTTTTACTGACATCCAAAATTGTTTGCATTTAACAGTACATACTCCAGGACTAGACCTGGAGATTAGGTGAGAGACGTACCTTTCCCCTAATGACTCAAAGTCATATAAGTTCATTTCTCATATCTCTAATGACAACCGTGAGAGAAGCAAGGGAAGATGGAGACCCCTTAAGCATGAATTATGATCCCAAAGACATTAACTTTAACTTCCAGATTCTATACAGATTATTGGATCAAGCTAAGTTTTAAATTAATTTTTGCTAAAATTATTTTTTATTTCTTCTATCCCAGAAGGTTTATCATGAGGAGAAAGCTTGTCAAAAAGAAAGTTTAGAGAATTAAATAAAATATTTACTCGGTAAATCTGAGTGCCGTATGAGTAAATTTGTGAGCTGACTAGTCACATAAATTTTGGTACTTGAAAGTTAGTCCTTTTTTACTTAACTTCTGTGTCTTATTTTACGAATCTTTTCCTGAGTACTTCAGCCTAACCTTTTATATATTTCACTTATTATCTTGCTTTGTTTTCAATTTGTTTGATGGTTTAAATACCTTATTTTTCTGAGGCAATTTCTTGTTAACAGAAAAATAGGGAAACAAAAATGATCCCTGTGAAAATTATTTTATTCATTTAAGAAAGATGAGACAAAGGAATCTATCACCTTCTACCCCATTCTTGGTCTCTTTCTCTAACAATGTTGTGCCTTGCTCTTAATATATTCTAGCCACATTATTTTTTTTTCATTTGATTTTGTTTTGTTTTGTTTTTAGTTAGGGTTTTTTTTTTTTGTCTATTTTCATTTAGCAATGAAGATGTTGACTACTTCCTAATAAAATCTTATATGTCTTTTTAAATATTTTTACACAAACAAGCATTAGAATTTTGTTTAGCTCTATGATCGGACAGTTTTTAGGACCACATATGACATTTAACCAATTTCCTGGAATTTCATTTTCAAAAAAATGGAGTATAAGCTGATTTTATAATATATTCACAACATTATTTGCTCAGCTAACTTCGTTCCAAGCCCTATAAATTGTCCTTGATCTACAGACACACTCTTCTTGATTATTTATGAATATTATTTATACGGTAAAATGCAATGGCAATGCCAAGCAACCTACTTTACAGTAGGTTAAACTCTACAGAGAAAATATATTTCTAAACGTTCAATCTTGAAAGGCATACATTATACAGGGACAAATGTCAGGCATGAGATAATTCATGCTGGTAATTCTTTTAAAACAGCAGGAAATAGAACATTATTGTTACAGAAATTTGTCAGAAGAAGCTTGATTTTTAATAGATGATGTGGAAATACATAATGATTTAGGATAGAACATTAAACATTTTCGAAGGCAAAGAAACAAAGTGGGTGGTTAAAAGGAAGGTTGGGTTGAATTGTAGAGGCTGCGGAAGGCACGCTGAGACAAGGGCGTAATGGCAGCAAAGTCCTTCAGAAGCATAAGAACATGTGTATAAGGGGCTATGCAAAATGACTTAATGAAGAGTAAAAGAGAAAGACAGTAGAAGGGGAAAATGTATTCCTAATAGCAAATGAAAGCTGTTAAGAAATATTTGCACACAGCAGAATTCCTACAACGTCTATGCCCACTGAATTGCAGGCTTTACTCTGTCAGACATGGCTGTATTTGTTACTTAATTTGAGGCAATCGAAAGTTTGCAAAAACAAAAACATTTCCCTTGCATGTCCCACGCTCACTGGGGGGATATGGAAAACCATAAAGCTCAAATGGCACAGCTCAAGCTCTGATCTTTTCTGAAGATGGTCTTTTCTCTACCTATTAATCTTTCTTAGAAATATTCACCTGGAGAGGAAAAATGCTTTTTCTTCCATCACAAAAGAGGCAAGCCTTTGAAAACCCGTCTTTGTTCTTCACAATGTGAACTTGTATAATGTACAAAGAAGTCTCTCTGAAGCCCGTAAACAAAAGAACACCTTGCTGTACACAAGTTATCTGTTTAACTAAGAGCCCTTTCTTCTCCTCCTCTGTCCCGATTTAAAGTGTTTCAATGCGCCACAGAACTGAGATCTAATCATTGCAACACTTGGCAAAGGAGTCCCACTGAGATTTTAGAAAAAAGCATCATACGATTTTATGTTAAGATAGGCTCCAAAAGCACATTGGAAATTGGTTAGAGATTATTTGTTCACTTTTTTCGTTAAAAATATTTAAGAAAATTAGATTTTCAGTGAAAGATATGCACTGCTTTTAGAAATAATGTTTATAAGTTATTTGCCAACATAAATATTTTAAAATGAAGTTGTAGAAGGTACATGTGAATCCATATAGTTCACTTGTACTATTATATCTGAACCAGAAGCACTGATCAAAAGCAATTGTTTATATCAAAAGTATACTTTTTTTTGTTTTCTTTTCAACTGTGGGAAGAAATTTTGACTTGGGGAACAGATAGACTTTTGCTATCATCCTAAGTTGAAAGTTCTAGCCTGCCAAAAATTTTGCCCTGTGTAAACTTTATCCATCCTTGTTTTTGTGTATCTGTAATATTCATATAATTTATAAAATATATGTAATTTTAGATGACAAAGGAATGATTTACTGATACGTGCTATAAGATGGATAAGATTTGAAAATATTATAAGAGAAAGAGAAGTCAATCACAAAAAGACCACATATTATATAATTTCCTTTGTACGTAATGTCTAGAATAGCCAAATCAATAAAGATGGAAACTAGATTTGCTGTTGCCTAGGGATAGAGGAGAGGAGAGGAAGTGATTACTGATGGGCATGTGGTTTATTTGCTGATTGATGAAAATTTTCTAAATTTAAAATGTGACAATCGTTACACAACTCAGTGAACATACTACAAATCACTAAACTGTACACTACACGTGGGTGAATTTTATGATATGAAAAGTATCTCTCTGTAAGAATGTTGAAAAATTATGAGTATGGAAAGTGATTTTGGCCAAGTGCAGTGGCTCATGCCTGTAATCTCAACACCCTGGGAAGCTGACACAGAAGGATTGCTTGAGGCCAGGAGTTTGAGGTCAGCTTGAGCAACATAGTGAGATCCCACCTTCATAAATACGTAAAAGATAAAATAAATTAGCTGGACATGGTGGTATGTAACTGTAACCCTAGCTACTTGGGAGGCTGAAATGGAAGGATCTCTTGAGCCCAGGAGGTTGAGCTGAGGAAAGCTGTGATCACGCCAGTACACTCCAACGTAGGTTACCAAGCAAGACCTTGTCTAAAATAAATAGAAAGAAGATAAAAGTAATTTGAAATGAATAACCCAAGAAAAAAGTAAGCAACATTTATCAAAATGAGATATCTCATTAAACTCTCATCTAAGAAACGGAAATAATTAAAATTGCTTTTGATATTCATATAAGAATGAACATGTACTCATACATAATGAAAATAGTACTGTAACTACAATAAATATGTCACAAAGGAGAAATCATTTTAGATGATGACCTAGATGATAGAAGCAGAATGAAAAATAGTAGTGACAGAGTAGATAAGAAAGAAACAAAATCTCACGTTTCCTCTGCCCTGCTCTGTGTGTGGAACCACCAAATACAGCTGTGGACTCTTCTCCCACACGTGAAGAGAGAATGAAGCTGCTCATGAGTGGCCTTTAGAATCAAACTAGTGCAGTGTACTGCACTGAGAAAAAGCATGTATTTACATACACACACTGAAAGACATACACACACCCACATGGACACAGGTTTTTTGTTTGTTTGTTTGTTTGTTTGTTTTTTGAGACTAAGTTTCGCTCTTGTTGCCCAGGCTGGAGTGCAATGGCACGATCTCAGCTCACTACAACCTCTGCCTCCCGGGTTCAAGTGATTCTCCTGCCTCAGCCTCCCGAGTAACTGGGATTACAGGCATGCGCCACCATGCCCAGCTAATTTTGTATTTTTACTAGAGACGGGGTTTAACCATGTTGGTCAGGCTGGTCTCGAACTCATGACCTCAGGTGATCCACCTACCTTGACCTCTCAAAGTGCCAGGATTACAGGTGTGAGCCACTGCGCCCAGCCCATTGTTTTGTTTTTGTTTTTGTTTTTGTTTTGCATAGTGTAATGAGTATAATACAATTCCCTAAAACCAACGATTGGACCCAGAGGGATGTACGGAACTCACCTTTACAACCCCTGCTCTGCACACTGGAAAAGTAAGAATGTGTAGCAATCCAGAGACATAGAAGAATTATACTTACAAGGTTTCAGTTTTGCCAAAAACAAGGCTTTTGGGGGTGTTATTGGCTACAAGTAACTGACCACATGAAGTAAATGGAGTTAGGAACTAGGCGTGCAATGAAGACCAACATACTGGAACATGGGGCATAGACTGGGAGCAACAGAGAACTATAGTGGGAAGAATAGAGTCAATGTAACCTGAGTTCCTATTGAATGTTTGCTATTTAAGAGTTGTTAATCACAGTTTTTAATTGGTTGGCTTCTCCAGCAAAAGCAGAAAAATATCTATATCACATTTTTGCTACAAGTACTACATAAAATTATGTATGTATAGCAGGTACTACAGTGCCTAGGGCTAAGTGGGTACACAGAATATGATTATTTGTTTTGTGAAAAAGCCTTGATATTTCAGAATAGAAGCATAAATACTAGGACTTGAGCTCTACCTATAAAATTACAAGGAGTGTTAAAGCCTAAATCCTGAGATTAAAGGGAGCCATCCATCACCCAAAGAGACTAGGAAGTGGAATTTAGTTGCTGAAACACAGAAAGTTAGAGTAATAAGTTGTGTGGTACTGACAACAAGGCTGTCTTTTTTCAGAGCTGTCTTCTGAGACAGTGGTTCCTTTCATATGCCACAGAGGGTGAGGACTTGGATTTTCCTAAAGATAGAGCTGAGCTTACATTAGAGGGCACTTTTCACACCCAAACCTACCAGGAGCTGAGCTGTGCAGCAGTCGAAAACCTACTAGCTTGTGACTGGGCGTGATGGCTCATGACTGTAATCCTAGCACTTTGGGAGGCTGAAGTGGGCGGATCATGAGGTCAGGAGTTCGAGACCAGCCTGACCAACATGGTGAAACCCCCGTCTTTACTAAAAATACAAAAATTAGCCAGGTGTGGTGGCGCACACCTGTAATCCCAGCTACTCGGGAGGCTGAGGCAGGAGAATTTCTTGAAACCAGGAGGCAGAGGTTGCAGTGAGATGAGATCATGCCATTGCACTCCAGCCTGGGCGACAGAGTAAGACTCTGTCTCAAAAAAAGAAAAAGAAAAAGAAAACCTATTAGCTTGCGATCATTACTGGTGGGCTGGTGATGGCTTCTTGAATCAAGAATAAGAATGAATCCGTTACCTGGAGTTTGTGACACTGGAAAGACTATGTTCATTTCACTCATTTATTTACCTTCATACTGGATATACACAGGGATTTGGAAGGCGTTCTGAGAAGATCAGAATGATTAATGGAAGCAACTCACTGAGTTATGAAGAAAGATTGCAGGAATTAAAAATGTATTGTTTAGTTAAGGATTAGTTGTCTAAAGATATGTTAATAGTCTCCCAGTTGCCTGAAAGTTAAAAATAATATGCTGTCCTTCATAAGCAAATTTAAAATTACTCGCCCATCAACAGTAGAACATGTACTTAAAGTTATTTTTCTCGGGGCTGAGAATAGCTTCTAGCAAATTAAAAAAAAAGAAATCCTTCCTTCAATTCCTCTTATAAACAATAGAATTCATGTAATGAGGCAGCATGGATGATGCTGCTGATAGAAAGATAAACACTCTAACTTTAATAGAGACTGTCTTTGATCTTTTACTGTTGAAAGTTTTTTGTCCCCCTCACACCTACTAATTCACCAATTCTCTGATTCTCCAACACCAACTAGGTTTCAACAATTCAATTCAATTTCATTCTGACACTATCTACTTAGAGTGTCAGATCAGACACGTTAAAGGGACAAGACTGCCTCCACTTCCGACACTAGTTAGTTTCACCTGTGCTTCTGACTAAATGACTATAAGTTGAGTTCCCATGACCCCATCCTCACATTTGATCATTTGCTAAATGGCAACACAGAATTTAAAACAAAAAACAAAAAAACAAACAAAAAAACAACTTTACTTACATTGACCGATTTTTTTGTAAATACTACAACTCAGAACAGCCAAAAGAAAGAGACGTACAGGGTAAGATGAGGGAGGAAGGAAATGCGGAGCTTCCGTGCCCTTTCTGGGTGCACACTTCCTTTACTTTGATATATTCACCAACCCAGAAACTCTAAACCCTGTCATTTAGGTTTTCATCAGCCATTGGTGAACAGCTTAATCTACAGATCCTTTCCCATTCCTGGAGGCTGGGGAAAGTGGGGCTTATAGTTAACCAATTCTTGGTATTTTTGGTGATCAGCTTCCATCCTGAAGGTATGCGCCCACCAAGAGTTTCCTCATTAGGGCATAAAAGTCTCCATCAGCCTTTTCACTCAGAAAATTCCAAGAGTTTTAGAAATTCTGTGCCAGGAAGCAGGGACAAATAACACGTGTTTTTCTTTTCTTTTCTTTTCTTTTCTTTTCTTTTCTTTTCTTTTCTTTCTTTCTTTTTCTTTTTCTTTTTTTTTTTTTAGACGGAGTCTTGCCCTGTCACCCAGGTTGGAGTACAATGGCATGATCTTGGCTCACTGCGACCTCCGCCTCCCGGGTTCAAGTGATTCTCCTGCCCCAGGCTCCCGAGGAGCTGGGATTACAGGCACGTGCCACCACGTCCAGCTAATTTTTTGTATCTTTAGTAGAGACGGGGTTTCTCCATGTTGGCCAGACTGGTCTGAAACTCCTGACCTCCTCATGATCTGCCCACTTCAGCCTCCCAAAATGCTGGGATTACAGAAGGGCCAAGTGTTTTCCTATGATACCACAACTGTATACCAACCCACAGAATTAGATGATCACAAACAAGGTGAAATACTAGGCCACCAATTAATATACTTCACAAACACACACACACACACACATACACACACACATCCTGTTGTAGCTCCATATCAAATGTTCACGTTTGCCCCATTTCTTACAGTTTCTTACAGTTATATATGGTCATATAGCCAGAATTCTCTATTCCCCACAGACACTTAAACTTTGGCTTATCCCCATACCTGAGGAAGCGCTCAAATACAGAACATACCCTGCTCATTAGGTCATCCCAAGAATTAGCCGACTACCCCAGGTACCTTTCCTGTCATGGTGCCTATCATGCTATCTACTCACTCCTCATTGCTTGTCTAATTTCTCCTTAGACATTTCTGCAAAGTTCTGCTTACTCCTATAAAAGAAAGACTTTTTTTTCTGTTTAATTTTGCATTTCTTTTCGTTTGACACTTCTTAAAACAAGTGAGAATAATGCTAAAATCACTTCAAATGTCAACATCAGCATCAAGTCTATCCAGACAAAATGAAACTAATAATTAAACAATTATATCCTAGACTTAGGCAATGCAAAATTGGCAATCTGAAGTTTTTTGAATTTATAAAGGTGCTTTTTGTAAGGTGCTTTTTACAAACCGGGTTCTACAGTGAAGGAAAGGTAAAAATACATCATTTAAAAAATAACATTTGGCTACATACCAAGGGAAATTTTCTTAAAATTTCATTACTTCATTTTTATGAGTTCTCATTTACATAGAATTACATCATTTTATATCATCTGTAGCTCACTTGTGTAAGCCAAATCAGACATCATCTGGCCCAATCTCTTCTAAAGAATATAAAAATATGTAATTTTTATTAGAAAATTAAAATATGGAATGCTACACAAATTTACATGCCATTTTTTGCAGGTATATGCTAGCCTTCTCTGTATTATTCCAATTTTAGTCGATATGCTGTCTAATTGAACACAAAATCTCTTTTTATTATTATTACAAGGATAGTTGAGATTCAGGGGCTACATTGAGAGGACGGCCAGTTCATCACCTCTTTAAAATAAAAATAATTCTTTGCATTACCCCCTAAAAGTCATCTGGATAGGGAAAAATGAATTATGTCATGAAGGTGACATTTTTTACCATTGGAGCTTTGCATGATAAAACAATATGGTGAAAGAGAATGTTGACTTTTATATGGATTTTAGCTGTGTAAATGGATTTAGCAACTTTATTTGAGGAAATAGTTCCATTTACTAAACTAATATCAATAAGTTGATTACTTGAAAATTATATTAATTAAACAAATATATTTTCTGATAATGTTTATTTAATGACGACAGACAATTTTACATGTCTTACAAATGCAAAAACAATGAAAAAATACCTCGTTTCTTTTTGTGCTATCTTGTTCTTATTATAGTCTTTTCTTCAAAACGATTTTGTCCAGGCAAAAAAGTTAAACTAGATGAAAAATTAAAAGTTAAACTAGATGAAAAATCCAGTGTTATTTTTGGACTTAGTAAAGCCACTGTGCATTGTTTGCACCAAAACAGCAATTGTACATTGATAGCAGAAAACCTGGAATCCTCATTGTAAATGGAAACATAAGTAGAAAAACAATATCATACTAATACATGTGCCTTTGATTCTATTGCAGACTTAAATAGAAAGCATGAACAAGATTCCATTGCATAACTAAATAGTAAGTTGAACAAGATTCCACTGTATAACTACATAAGATGCAGGAACAATGAACAGCAAAAAAATGTTTGTAAACTTTATAAATAATTGATCAGATGTGAGGTGGATCTGCCTGCTACATGGGTCACCCCATTGATTGCCAGGTTGACCTGACCGATCCAGCTGGCTCAGCCAGTGTCCCCTGCCTCCTTCATGGCTCCATGTTGGATGCTCATGGAGGATGAAGATGATGTGCTCATTAAAGGACTGTTCTTCTGTTAAGGGTATAAATGATTAGTTACTAAAATTTATGAATAAAACGAATACACAAAAAGGCAATTGAATTGCATAAATATTTCTCATATAACGTGACTAGAAATGTCCTCTCTTCCTAAATGGATTTTATGTCATGTGAAACATTTACATGACATTTACATTCATTTACATTCATAACTCATTTACATTCATAACTTTACTACTGGTTGTACATTCATAACTTTGCTACTGGTTGTAATTTACATTTACATTCATAACTTTACTACGCATTTACATTCATAAGTAAATTTACATTCATAACTTTACTTCTGGTTGTAATTCACATATTACATTCATAACTTTACTACTGGTTGTAATTCACGTATTATTGCTAAATCAAGCAGTCATTTAAAAAATATGGTCAGAAACTAATTTAAGAAAGAATATTTGTCTTTTTTATATATTTTTCAAAAGAATATTAGGTATAAATAAGTAAAAACTCACTGAAGTTTCTTAAATGGGTGTTATTTTCAAAGTTAAACTATTCAGATTTATTTATTAGTGATTCTGTCAGTTGTTTATATAAAATCACATATTCTGGTTTCACCTTCATTCTAAATTTTTAACTTACACAAAAGGAGCAGCTCTTCTGAATGTAAAAAATATGCTATTATAAACCATCTGTATTTCTGTTAATGTTGAAAAATATGAGAAAGAGTAAAATAATTTGCATATAGATACAGACACATTTCATTCTCACTTTTAACCTAAATGAACTTATTTTGGTCAGTTAATTCACTGGGAGATATTGTGAGTTGTGTATATCAATCAACTCTCTCTAACTCAAGGAATCTTGCAGAAAAAAAAAGGCTCCATCTACCTTTCACTTTGCAGAAACAACTTGAGCTTAGATGGACTCTTTGATTAGAAGATCAAAATGTTTAACGAACATAAATGCATGTTCTGGACATTGAAATACCTCATATTGCTATAGTATCAGGGTCAGCAATGAACTTGATATAAGTAGTTGTTCTCAAATATAAGTTACTTGGTACTCAAAGGTAATCCACAAGCAAGAACATCAGCAACAGTTGAAAACGTATCAAAAATGTAAAATCCTTTATTAAACTTATTAAAAATGCCTCCCCTCCAAACTACTAAACTGGAATCTGCATTTTAACAGGTCCTTTGTATACATATGAAATTTGAGAAACACCAAGGTTATGTGCTTTAACAGCACAGAGGGATGCTTTAAAAGAGACCTTTTTGTATATGGAATTTAACTGATGCGTGTTTTTCCAATCCTGAGACTATATGGGATCTCTGAAGGGATAAAATAAATGAATCTTAAATGTTCACATAATCTGCCAATTTCTTGTCCCATAACTTCTCTAATTTGAGGGAAAATATTATTTCATTCATTTGCTCTTCTTTATTAGTATTTTCTCTCAGAAAACCAAATAAAAAAAGTATAAAAGACATTTCTCATTTTCTGCCATTTTCAAAATATAAGTCAAAATCCAGGCAACAAAAGACAATTTAATAATTGACAGTCAGTTTAACCAAAGAGAATTTACCTTTAATGTCAAAAATACAAATCCACCAATTTCTTCAATTGTCAAGAAATTTTTATTAACATTGGCCCACAATGAATTCTTTCATACTTCTTCCTGTTTTCCATTCCCAATGCTATTCCACTGGTTTACACCATAATCATTATCATCCCAATTTCCACAATACTACCTAACTAGTTTCTGAATTTTCACACAATTCTCTCTGATCCATTTTGTATAGTGTAGCCATAGTAAAATTTCTGAAATAGGAAACTGATCATGTTATCCCCTGCTTGAAACTCTTCAAATGTTTTCATTTTTAGGAAAAGGCTCAAACTCTGCAATAACCTTCAGTAAATACCCCTAGTGATCATAGCTTTGCTCTCCTTCGGCCTAGTCTCTTTGCTTCCATCTCTTGTACTCCGCACCCCACACTCTAGGCATATCAAATTACTGTCACTTTCACAAGCTCACCTTTTCAGATTTGGCATCCTGCTACTTCAATTTAGCTCTTTCCTTATATTATATATAAAATAATATGTACCGTATATGTGATGTCCAAAATAACCCATAGTTTCTTTTCTCATCCTAAGTGCCACTTCAACTAGGAAGCCCATCATAATAAAATACATCTTGTGTAGATTTCATAGCACCCTGCAATTCTCTACCTTCACACATACTGCACTATATTAAAACACCCAATTATTTGTAGAGATTTGTGAAAATATTGTTTACCTAATTTTAGCAGATTACCTCTTAAACCGTCCATTTTATTAAAAACCAGTCTGATTTAGGTGATTATAGAACAACGAATAAAAAGCAGGTAAACTACAATGATAAAAAGTGAACAGGAATTTGTGGCAGGACTAAACACCAAAAGAGAGGAGAATATCAAAATAAAATAGAGGCCTAGTGATGATTATCTGGAGATAGACTTTATGGAGAAAGTTGACTATCTTTTAAGACTTTATGAAATTTCTTTCAGTTTCCTAAGCTATGTCTTACGAAAAACTCAATACCTTTCTCCAAATGCTGTGTGAATTGCCTCTCCCTGCAATTTTTGTTCCCGTGTCTGTTTCCTAGTTCCTTCTTCTGCTGAAAGTTATGCATCTCATTTTCGCAACTCTTTTCTCTTAGCTTTCTATCAACCCATTTGTAGAATGTAGCTCTTATCAGTAGATATAGTCCATTTTAGAAATTTGGAAACAACAAATGTGTTTTTCACAGCAGAACTTAAACAAATATTAAATATCTTATGATAATTATTATTATTTTGCAGGAACTTTGTTCTTGATGAAGAATTGTTATAGGTTGGACATGGTGGCTCATGCTTGTAATCTTAACACTTTGGGAGACCAAGGAGAAAGGATCATTTGAGTCCAGGAGTTCAAGATCAGTGTGGATAACATAGGGAGATATCATCTCTACAAAAATAAAAATAAATAAAAAATTAAAAAATTGCATCCTGGTGTGGTGGTGCATGCCCATGGTCCAGGCTACTTAAGAGGCTGAGGTGGAAGGATCACTTGAGGCTGAGAGGTCAAGGTTGCATAAGCTATAATCACACCACTGAATGCCAGACTGAGCCACAGAGAACCTGTCTCAAAAAAAAAAGAAAGAAAAAAGAAAAAAAAGGGATTTCTATACCAGTTATTTGGTCACCATGCAAATCTCATGGACTGGAAGATTCACCCATGTTAAAAATGTTCATATTACCCAAAGCATCTGCAGATTCAATGCAATCCCTATCCAAATACCAAAGACATTCTTCACAGATGTAGGAAAAAAAATTCTAAAATGTATATGGAACCACAAAAGACCTGCCTAGCCACAGCTATCCTAAGCAAAAAGAATAAAACTGGAAGAATCACATTACCTGACTTCAAATTATACTACAGAGCTATATAACTGAAATAGCATGGCACTGGCATAAAAACAAACACACAAACCAATGGAACAGAATAGAGGACCCAGAAACAAATTTGCATACCTACAGTGAATTCATTTTTGACAAAGATGTCAAGAGCATACATTGGAGCAAGAATAGTCACTTCAATAAATGGTGCTGGGAAAAATTCATATGCAGAAGAATGAAACTAGACCCTTATCTCTCATCATATACAAAAATGAAATAAAAATGAATTAAAGATTTAAATCTAAGATGACAAACTATGAAGCTACTACAAAAAAAAAAAAAAACCTTTGGAGAAACTCTCCAGTACATTGATCTGGGCAAAAATTTCTTGAGCAAATACCTCGTAAGCACAGGCAACCAAAGCAAACATGGACGAAGGGGATCACATCATGTTAAAAAAGCTTCTGCACAGCCAAACATACAATCAACAGAGTGAAGAAACAACCCACAAAAATGGGAGAAAAGATTTGCAAACTACCTGTCTTACAAGAGATTAATAACCAGAATATATAAGGAACTCAAAGAGCTCCATAGGAAAATAATCTAAAAACCCAGTCAAAAAATTGGAAAAAAGATTTGAATAGACATTTCTCCAAAAAAGACATACAGATGACAACCAGACATATGAAAAGGTGCCCGACATCATTGATCATCAGAGAAATACAAATTGAAACTGCAATGAGATATCATCTCACCCTTTTTAAAATGGCTTATATCCAAGAGACAGGCAATAACAAATGTTTGTGAGGATATGAAGAAAAGGAAACCCTTGGACACTCTTGGTGGAAATGTAAATTAGTAAAACCACTATGGAGAACAGTCTGGAGATTCCTCAAAAAACTAAAAATTGAGCTACCATGTGATCCAGTAATCCCTCTGCTGAGTATATACCCAAAAGAAAAGAAATTAGTATATCAAAGAGATATCTGCACTCCTGTGTTTGTTGCAGCACTGTTTACAATAGCTAAGATCTAGAAGCAAACTAAGTGTCCATCAACAGATGAATGAATAAAGGAAATGTGGTACATATACACAATGGAGTACTATTCAGCCATAAAAAATAATGAGATTCAATCATTTGCAACAACATGGATGGAACTGGAGATCAGTATGTTAAGAAAAATAAGCGAGGAACAGAAACACAAACATTGCATGTCCTCGCTTACTTGTGGGATCTAAAAATCAAAACAATTGGACTCATGGACATGAGTTCAAGAGTGAAAGGATAGTTACCAGAGGCTGGGAAGGGTAGTG
>NW_012103476.1:1409471-1411653 GCF_000951045.1 Mandrillus leucophaeus
CAAGAATATAGGAAAACAATGGAAAGTATTACCCATTTTTCCCCTCTCTGAATATGAACTATGTGACAGCAATTGTCTTTGAGGCATCTGAACATAATAAACAGAGGAGAGACTTAGAATATGAGTCCCAAGACTGCCAAGGGTAAAATTTTTAGTCAAAAAGCATATAGGGCTTCAAGCCTAGATCTTTGGAGAAAAGGTCTTGATTTTGGGATATGGATCAGTTATTTTAAGTCTATGAAATGTATGTAATATTAATAAATATTTACAAGGTTGCAATATTCTGGATATTTCTGCAAAAAGTTGATTTTGATTTTTTAATGCTAATTAATGCTGAAGGAGTAAATAGGAGGATACCAATATTTATATTTTGATAGTCAGGAGCAGGACCAGCTACATAATTTGTGAGGACCAGTTAAAAAATAGAAATGTAGGCTCCTTTATAAAAATTATTGGGAATTTAACAACATCAACAGTAGCACATTAAACCACATATAAGACCCTTTTGCATACCCATAAAGCTGACTGTGGTTGGGAATAATACTAAGTGCAATGAAATATGCTAAAATGGTGATCATCTATGTCTTTGTGACAAAACGTTTTTGACACAAAATTATTTACCTAAAAATCTACTTGAATAACAATTTAATGCTATATTATTTTGCCTCAGCATTAACTTCCTTTATTACTGAATTTAACTGTATCTTTCCTCTTTGGAAATGGGAAAATTAGAGACACCATTAGATGATAACATCTTCTGATTAAAAGTTCCTTGATGATCAAAGTAATGAAAAAAAAGATAATTAACATTTATGAACCAATTAGTATGTGCTAGATGCTACAACTACCTAGGCTCATTAATCCTGAAGTAAAAATTTTCTGGTTATCAGCATACATTCATGTGTAATTAATGAAGTAATTAACAAATGTAAGTAACTTGCCAAAGTATCACACAACCAATAGATGACTAATTAAGAATCAATACCGAGATTTGTTTAGTATGAAAAAGGAGAAACTTCTCTAATTCTTCTTAGAGCATTCTAGTTGTCTCTTCTTTTTCTCCTATTCCCCAGGGAAAATGAAGTTATTAATATGATTGATTATATCCCAAGGCATTAACTGTGTAGTAAAAAGCTTAAATTTGTTATTTTCTCTGTTTTCTTTCCCCTTGTGACATACAATTTTTTGATACTTCCTCTCTCTCTTTCTATTTCTCTCTAAATTGTATAAATTCAGATGCTCAGATTTAGATCTACGTAAGTGGGAAACTTCATTTATGTACTAAACTTAAATGTCCTTTTACTGAGCTTTTTATTGCTGCACTGAGTTCTTGCAAAGTGGTTGTCAAAAACCTGTTCTGTTATTGCATTTGGGTTCTCAGGTAGAAAAATGGAATGATGTGTAAGGCGGTGTTTATATAGTTTTGCATCTTTATTCATAGCATCCAGCCTCATACTTAACTTTCCTTTACATCCATATAGTGTGTGATACTCACTTACAGTTTTGTTTTTAGGATTAAATAATGTAATGAATCCATAGTGCCTGGCACATCCATTCTACTTGACAAAAGCAGCTACAATAATAATGACATATCTATTTCAGGATGGGGAATGAGCCTATGAAAATACATACTTGGAACAATTGAATTAGAAAAAAACTATTGATTTGCAAATTGAATAGGATAAGATTGTGAAAGTTAGCTTTGAGAATGTGATAAGAGAGAGAATAAGAGATACATGTGACATTTCAAAGTTTGAACTGTCTGATGATAGTCAATTACATTAGGAAAGCTAGGCCTTTTCAACTAGAAATGATTCGTAGAAGAATTTTATCAACTTGACATTTATGAAAGCTACATTTGATAATATATGACAAAATATGGCAAATACTCTAGTTTCTTGTGTCTCCATAAAAGCTCAAAATGTGACTTTCACTCAATGAATATGTTTCTATGGAAACTAACATAAATAATGTATATGTACTATTTTCTAATCATCTAGCTTAGTACAGGACTAGAATTTCAAAGGCTGAAACAAGTAAAATTTATTTAATATCTTAACTGTGTCAAGTAAGAGTTAGAAGACATAGGCCACATTAAAATTCTTCTGAAGAACTCAGTATGTCAGTATTCTATTTGTTGAATAAATGGTGACCTATATGTTTTAAAGAAAATATATGTAAG
>NW_012103476.1:1414043-1428566 GCF_000951045.1 Mandrillus leucophaeus
GGTTATCAGCATACATTCATGTGTAATTAATGAAGTAATTAACAAATGTAAGTAACTTGCCAAAGTATCACACAACCAATAGATGACTAATTAAGAATCAATACCGAGATTTGTTTAGTATGAAAAAGGAGAAACTTCTCTAATTCTTCTTAGAGCATTCTAGTTGTCTCTTCTTTTTCTCCTATTCCCCAGGGAAAATGAAGTTATTAATATGATTGATTATATCCCAAGGCATTAACTGTGTAGTAAAAAGCTTAAATTTGTTATTTTCTCTGTTTTCTTTCCCCTTGTGACATACAATTTTTTGATACTTCCTCTCTCTCTTTCTATTTCTCTCTAAATTGTATAAATTCAGATGCTCAGATTTAGATCTACGTAAGTGGGAAACTTCATTTATGTACTAAACTTAAATGTCCTTTTACTGAGCTTTTTATTGCTGCACTGAGTTCTTGCAAAGTGGTTGTCAAAAACCTGTTCTGTTATTGCATTTGGGTTCTCAGGTAGAAAAATGGAATGATGTGTAAGGCGGTGTTTATATAGTTTTGCATCTTTATTCATAGCATCCAGCCTCATACTTAACTTTCCTTTACATCCATATAGTGTGTGATACTCACTTACAGTTTTGTTTTTAGGATTAAATAATGTAATGAATCCATAGTGCCTGGCACATCCATTCTACTTGACAAAAGCAGCTACAATAATAATGACATATCTATTTCAGGATGGGGAATGAGCCTATGAAAATACATACTTGGAACAATTGAATTAGAAAAAAACTATTGATTTGCAAATTGAATAGGATAAGATTGTGAAAGTTAGCTTTGAGAATGTGATAAGAGAGAGAATAAGAGATACATGTGACATTTCAAAGTTTGAACTGTCTGATGATAGTCAATTACATTAGGAAAGCTAGGCCTTTTCAACTAGAAATGATTCATAGAAGAATTTTATCAACTTGACATTTATGAAAGCTACATTTGATAATATATGACAAAATATGGCAAATACTCTAGTTTCTTGTGTCTCCATAAAAGCTCAAAATGTGACTTTCACTCAATGAATATGTTTCTATGGAAACTAACATAAATAATGTATATGTACTATTTTCTAATCATCTAGCTTAGTACAGGACTAGAATTTCAAAGGCTGAAACAAGTAAAATTTATTTAATATCTTAACTGTGTCAAGTAAGAGTTAGAAGACATAGGCCACATTAAAATTCTTCTGAAGAACTCAGTATGTCAGTATTCTATTTGTTGAATAAATGGTGACCTATATGTTTTAAAGAAAATATATGTAAGCATTAATTGACATGCTATTGTAAAAGTTTAGGAGTTTTACTTGAATTCTCCTTCAGACAGATGGCTATTTCATTTTAAAAAGACAGAGGACACAGGAGTGCATGTGGTGAGACAAAGTATTTTATTATTTTTCCTCCAAAAAAGTTTCGATTTTAGTTAGGTACTTAGACATGTGCAGTTTGAGATCCAAAGTTCAGCACCATAAATCTTAGAGCAGACCATCTGGAGCTAAAAATATTTAAGAACAGGTGTTATAAATTGTCCATTTATGTTCATATAGGAGCAAGATGGTAGTAGAAAATCTGCTTTCAAGTAGAAGTACATCTTGATGGACATTTCAGAATAAATTATCTGCCAAATATACTCTTAAATGTATGAAAAAATTTTGTCATATAGGTGAGGTCGCTTACGAGCATCTGTTTACATTTGGAAAATTTCAAGTTAAGTTTCCATTTTAGAATATTTGTTGCTTGATAGATCATTTTACAGGAAATATTTACCAGGAGATTTTTCTTTAGGTCTCTTTTCTTAGTAACATAAAGCTCTTTTGTCAGAGAATAATTAATATGTCTTCTTACTTATTATGGCAGGGATACCCAACAACCCCTTATTTGCAAATATCTTTATTTTATATACAATCACCTCTTTGCATTCATAGGGGATTGGTTCTAGAACTCCCCGAGGATACAAAAATCAATGGGTACACAAGTCCCTTATATAAATAGTGTAGTATCTGCATATAGCCTTAGGTGTAGTATGTGTATATAGTCTTTAAATCATCCCCACATTACTTATAATACCTAAAACAATGTAAATGATATCCTTGAACAATGTGGCAGGTCAGGAATGCTGACTCCCCATGTAGTCAAAAATCCACATATAGTTTTTGACTCCCCAAAAACTTAACTACTAATAGCCTACTGTTGACTAGAAGCCTTACCAATAACATAAACAATTGCACACATTTTATACGTTATATACATTATATGCTGTATTCTCCCCATAAATTAAGCTAGGAAAAAATAAAATGTTATTAAGAAAATCATAAGAAAAGAAAGTATATTTACTGTTCATTAAGTGGAAGTGAATCATCGTAAAGGTTTTCATCTTCATATTTTCACATTGGACAGGCTGAGAGGGAGGAGGGAAAGGAGGAGTTGATCTTGCTGTCTCAGGCACGGCAGAGTAGAAGGGGTGGAGGAGGCAGGAGAGGCAGGCAAACTCAGTGTGACTTTACAGAAGTTCATTGTAATTTCTGTCTAACTTTTGTGCATACATTACTAATCCTTTCCCCACTGCTTGCTTTACTTTCAGTGTCTGTGTCACGGAAGGGACCATGTCATAAAAGAAGTCAAAAGCAGTCTTGAATAATCGGAACAATTCTGCTAGATTCTCTAATGTCGGTTTGTTTCCTGGTGCTGCTGCTTCTAATTCTTTTTCCTCATCATCTGGCACTGGCTCAAAAGCACACAACCCATCTCCATCAAGTCATCTTCTGTTAATTCCTCTGGAGTGGTGTCTATTAGCTCTTAAATTTCTCCATATCTTGAAACACTTCACCTCCACAAACTTTTTTTTTTGCCATATCCAAAATCTCTTTCATGATTTCCTTGATTGGCTTTGTTGTAAATTAGACAGTCACGCCAAACATCTGGACACAGTTTTCCCTAGGAGGAGGACTTTATTATTTTGGATTTAATGACTTTCATGGCTTTTTCTATAACAGCAATGGCATCTTTAATGGTGTAATTCTCCCAGACTTTCATTATGTTTTCTCTGTGAGAATTCCTTTTTATAGCATTGAGAATCTTTTCCATAAAGTATCATACATAATGAGCCTAAAAATCCTTATGACCTCCTGATCTCGAGGCTGAGTTTGAGACTTTGGGAAAAGTAGACCACTTCGAAGGCTTCAGTGATGATCTCATGGGGTTCTGGGTGGCCAGGGACATTGTCTAATATCAAAGGAACTTTAAAAGGTAGTCCCTTACAGGCAAAGTACTTCCGGACTTCAGAGACAAAGCATCAATGAAACCAATCCAGACTGAAACTTTCTTGTCCAAGTCTTCTTGTACAACCAAAAGGCTGGCAGCTGGTATTTATCTTTTCTCTTCAAGACTGGGGAATTAGTATCTTTTTAGATTATGGCAGTTCTGACCATAAACCCAACTGCATTTGCACAAAACAGTAGAGTTAGCCTAACCCTTCCTTCCTTCCTTCAATTCTGCTGCTTGCTTCTCTTCCTTACCAATGAACATCCTTTGTGGCTTTTTTTTTTTTCCCATAATGCAGCACTTGTGCCTGTATTAAAAGCCTGTTTGAGCAGATATCCTTTGTCCTCAATTATTTTCTTCTTTTGTAATTGTATTTAATTAATTGTATTTAATTTTAATTTTTATATATTTTTTGTTTCAATAGCTTTTGGGGTAGAAGGGATTTTTTGTCACATGGATGAATTACATAGTGGTGAAGTCTGAGATTTTAGTGCGCCTGCTACCCAAATTTCTTAATGGCATCTGGGAATTTGCCTGCTGCCTCTTGGTTGGCAGAAACTACTTCTCCTATTATTTTCATATTTTTTAATCCAAATCTCCATTTAACATTATTGAACCATCTTTTGCTGGCATTAAATTTTACAGCTTTAGATCCTTCCCTTTCTTTTGCTTCAAGTTGTCATATAATGACTTCACTTTTTGTCAAATTATATTAAAGTATAGAGGTGTGTCTTTGTGTGTGTGTGTGTGTGTGTGTGTGTGTGTGTGACGGAGTCTCCCTCTGTCGCCCAGGCTGGAGTACAGTGGCGCCCCCTCAGCTCACTGCAACCTCTGCCTCCCGGGTTCAAGTGATTCTTCAGCCTCAGCCTCCCAAGTAGCTGGGACTACAGGCGTGTGTCACCACACCTGTCTAATTTTTTGTAGTTTTAGTAGAGATGAGGTTTCACCGTGTTAGCCAGAATGGTCTCGATCTCCTGACGTCCTGATCCACCCGCCTTGGCCTCCCAAAGTGCTGGGATTACAGGTATGAGCCACTACGCCCGGCCAGGTGTGCTATAGCAATTTGAGCCTCATATAAAAACTACATTTTCAAAACAAGATGAGATAAGAGGATACTTTGCAAAAAGTGCAAGGTTTTCACATCTGTTGGGATAACTGCAGCAAGGGCTTCATAAATTTTCTTTTCTTTTTTTTTTTTTTATTCCGATGGTCCTTACACTAGATTAATTTATCTTGAAATAGTGGGCAACCGCAGCTGCAGACTTCAACATACAGCACATATCAAACAAAGTGATGTTTTCTTGTAATGTCATGAGTTTTCTATGATTCTCGGGACCACTTCGAGCATCACTAATGGCATTTTGTATGAGTCTCATGCTGTTATTCAAGGTTCACCGTCTTGCACTAAACATGAAAATATGTGAGAACTCTAGGAGATCACTTTTTATTGCAGTACACAATTTACTAGAGAGATGAACTGCTCACATGGAGATTATTAACATTTCATGGCTTTTTTTTTTTTTTTTTTCTTTTTTTGAGCTGAAGTCTTTTTCTGTCACCAGGCTGGAGTGCAGTGGTGCAATCTCGGCTCACTGCAACCTCTGCATCCCAGGTTCAAGCGATTCTTCCGCCTCAGCCTCCTGAGTAGCTGGGACTACATGCAGGTACCACCACGCCCATCTAATTTTTGTATTTTTAGCAGAGATGAGGTTTCACCATGTTGGCCAGGATAGTCTTGATCTCTTGACCTCATGATCTGCCTGCCTCGGCCTTCCAAAGTGCTGGGATTACAGGTATGAGCACCGTGCCCGGCCTCATTGCATGACTTTTAAGCTGATATTGGCGACACTTGAGTTCACCACAACAGCAACAGGAAGTGGCTACCAAATTATTATAGTAGTACAATATGTACTACAGTTAATTTTATGCAGTTGTAATTTAATAGTGCATCTTAACATCTGTTTACATTTATCTCAACTGTGAATGGTACCATGTAGATCTGTGTTGATATGTGTAATATTTTATAAACTTTAACTTGTTATCATAAAACTGTATATTTTGTGGTAGTAAATGATAAAACAAGTATCTACATTGATTTTACACACTCATGACATACCTAACTTTTTCTTACTTTTTTCTGTATTTCTAGGCTATGCAGTTCATCTGAGTTTTTTTTTCAAACTGTGGCAAATCTAAAAAAAAATTCCAGTATATATATTGAAAGAAGTTTTCACAGAAGTAAACTTACACAGTTCAAACGTGTGATTATTCAAGGATCAGCTGTCATTGCTATACTGTATGGTTTAGGAAACAACAGCTTTAAAAGACTATACAATATTCTGTACAGACACAACCATTTTTTGAGTATTTCTGATCCACAGTTGGTTGAATTTAGAGATGTGGAATCCGTTGATATGGATGGATGATTGTACTTCCTTTTCCTTTCTACCTCAAGGAAGAATTTGTATATATTTTGTTGGGAAACTTTTTATCATCTTAATACATAGAAAGACTTTGGAGCCGGGCGTGGTGGCTCATGCCTGTAATCCCAGCACTTTGGGAGACCGAGGCGGGTAGATCACAAAGTCAAGAGATCGAGACCATCCTGACCAACATGGTGAAACCCAGTCTCTACTAAAAATACAAAAATTAGCTGGGCATGGTGGTGCGCACCTATACTCCCAGCTACTTCAGAGGCTGAGGCAGGAGAATTGCTTGAACCTGGGAGGCGGAGGTTTCAGTGAGCTGAGATCGTACCACTGCACTCCAGCCTGGCAACAGAGCAAGACTCCGTCTCAAAAAAAAAAGACTTTGGTTGGCAGAATTGTTTTATTTCCTCAACAACACCATTGTCCACATAAGGTAGAAAAGCCAATCTATGGTATGTGCAAGTCAGCTAACATCCAGTGAATGCAGAGCTTGGGAAAAAGAAATGCTGGTCTTGTTTTATCCTGGAATCTTATTGCTCCAAAATTCTGCTAAATTATTCTACTGCCCAAAGTCTAATTACAAAAATTATTACATTTTATTTATTTCTATGCACAAATTGGAGTTTTGTCTTTTGAAATCAAAGACTTCACACTAATTTTCTAGTTAAATAGGTACTGTGCCCTCCTATACGAAAAGCACCATGCTAGGTGTTGAGGTTTGAATTTACAAAGACAAATAAAACTTAGAATTATCCATGAAGAATTTGAAGCCAGATATAAAAAGAAGAAAACTCTAAAATTGAGTATGAAAACATCCAAAGTTCAGGAATATAAGAATTGCTACTGAAACAGAGAGAAATTATATAAATATAATTTCCTGAGGGTTTCCTGAGCCAGGGAATTATGTGCCATTCTTCTTGTTCTTCACTTTCTAAACCCAATCTTTTTAACAAGTTTTGTCCATTCTATGTCTTCAACCCTTTGGACTTTTCTTTATTTCATTTTCTTTCCTTTTTTAGCATGTGTATTGTGTATATTTTGCATATAAGTAATTGTAATTGTATTGTACTATTCTTAAATAGTATTTAAGAGCATGACCTCGAGAATCAGATCCCTAGTGCACAAATCACACGTCTACCACTTAAATGTTTTATTTGGGGTGAGTCATTTAAACGTTCTGCTTTTTGGTTTCCACATTGGTTAAATACGGCTGAAAATAATACTTACTTCAAAAAGTTAGATCTAAATAAGGTGCATTATTTCAGCATCCAGCAAAATAGCTGGTATACAGTAAGAGCTCAATTAATGTTACTTGTTTTGTGTTATTGCCACAGTTTGTTACTTGTTGTTTCATATTCTCAGATTCCAACCTCATTCATCCATCACCGATCATCTGGACTTATTTGAATAAAATATACATACGATCATTTCATTTACCTACCTATGGCTCATCAGGAACTCCCATTTGCCTTCAAGATGAACTCATTTTTTTTTTTTGAGAGCATGATAGGTCTTTTATCATCAGTACAGTGCTATAAATCAGGAAATCACAATATATAGCGTACATTACTGTTCTTTTATGTGCTTATTTTGCAAAATCAAGCTCTACTATTGAAATTTGGTAATATATGTATTAACATCATATAACTCTGTGTGGAGGGAGAATATGGCATATTGGAAAAATAAAGTCTGCACTGAAAATGTGGTGTCCTGGATTGGTATTCTTGGCATACAACTGACTGCCTAGGACACTTTAAGCTTCTTAATTTATCTGATTACTGTTTTCCTCAGTTGACCTTCAAGTGAAAATGGCTTAAGTTCCTTCCAGCTTTAGAATCCCCAAATCCTAATATTACTAGATGTTAGGGGTTGTATTGTGTCACTTCCAAAATTTATATGTTGAAGTCCTAACCTCCAGTACCTCAGAATGTGACTATATTTGAAGGTAGGGCCTTTTAAGAGGTGATTAAGGCCAGGTGCCATGGCTCACGCTTGTAAACCCAGCACTTCAGGAGGCTGAGGCGGGTGGATCACTTGAGTCCAGGAGTTCGAGATCAACCTGGCCAAGGTGGTGAAACTCTGTCTCTACTTAAAATACCAAAATTTGCCAGCTGTGGTGGCAGGTGCCTGTAATCCCAGCTATTTGGGAGGCTGAGGCAGGAAAATTGCTTGAATCCATGAGGTGGAAGTTGCAGTGAGCCAGGATGGCATCACTGCATTCCAGCCTGGGCAATGAGTGAGACTCCAACTTTAAAAAAAAAAAAAAAAAAGGTGATTAAGTTAAAATGAGACCATTAAGATGCAGCCTAATGCAATTTTACTGGTATGCTTCTGAGAAAAGAACATTTGGACACACAGGACACCAGTGAGATGCATACACATACAAAAATACCATGTAAAGACACAGCAAAAATGCAGTCATCTGAAAGCCAAGCAGTGGGTCCTCAGAACAAATCAAACTTGGTGACACTTTGATCTTGGATGTCTAGCCTTTAGAACTGGGAAAATTATTCTGGTTGGCTCAATCTAACTACAGGCATGCCTTGGAAGTATTGGATACCTCGGAAGTATTGGGGGTTGGGCTCCAGACCACTGTAATAAAATGAACAATGGAAGTAACACATACATTTTGGTTTTCCAGTGCATAAAATGTATGTTTACACTATACTGAAGACTATGAAATGTGCAATAGCATTATGTTTAAAAAATGTACATACCTTAATTTAAAAATATTTTATTTCTAAAATGTGCTAACAATTACCTGACGCAGAGACACAAAGTGAGCCCATGCTGTTGGAAAAATAGTACTGATACACTTGTTCCATGCAGAGTTCCCACAAACTTTCAATCTTAAAAAAAATGCAGTATCTGTGAAGTTCAATAAAGCAAAGAGCAATAAAACCGTACATGAGACCCAAAAGCAGAGAATCTGTCCTGGTGAGGTCAGAGAGATAATACAAGAAGGAGGAAGAAAAGAAAGGAGACAGAGAAGGGAAGGAGAAGGAGAAAGAGAAGAAAGGAGATTTGAAGAATGAGAGGTCTCGACGACTTGTTTACTGACTTTGAAGATGAAGGAAAGTAGCCATGAACCAAGGGACATAAGCAGCCTCTGGAAGTCAGAAACAGTCCTCAGCTGATGGTGAGCAAGGACAAACTGATCTCAGACCTGCAACCACAAGAAACTCAATTTTGCCACCAACCCACTAAGGAGAAATGAATTCTTCCCTAGTTACCCCAGAAAGGGATGCGGCCTTACCTACACCTTGGTTTTAGTCTGATGAGAACTATGTCAAACTTCTGACCTACAGAACTGTAAGGAAATAAACTTGCATTGACTTAAGCTGCTGAATTTGTGGTGAATTTGTTACAACAGCAATAGAAAACCCATCAAATGCTCTACTTAATCCAAAATCTTCAGAACAGGGATGCAGTAGATTTATTGCATGGGCATGTCCTGAAAGCTACGAGCTTCCTTTAGTTTTTGCGTTTTCAAATACAAACCTCAACTGGCATCTTTTACAAACTACTCCATGCGCTTGTCATATAGCCTCCACGAGTAGGCTATAATTCACCATTATCTTGTTGACAAGGCTATGATTCGTTTCACACATCATTGTTCATTAAAATAATGTGTACCTGTGCCTTAGTTCCCTCCCACTTCAAAGCCCTACTGCTAACAAATTTATGGTCAATTAATTTTAGTGGATGAAGAGCCACTAAATTTAGTGGATAAAAACTTACAGGTTTTCCACTTTTGTAATTAGTTTATTTTATGAAATTTAGTGCCTATAAACAAATTACAATACAGTGTTCTTAAGACTGTCTTTTCTAAAATTTTCTTATAACAGTATTTAGCCTTATGTGAAGAAGGCATTTAATTATGTTTAAAGATTAAAATTATGTTTCTTTAAAAGTTACTTATTTTAAAACCATGATTACTTTCTTTTCTCTATAGTATTCAATTTTAAATACAAAGTACCCACGTTATATGTTGAATTGAATTCTTTCTGCTTTCCATTGTTTTCCAAGTATATTTCAATATTGAAGAGGAAAAACTTTCTGAAAGTTATGTAAAAAATATTTTTTTCTAGAAAAATCTCTGTGCTGCTTATTTACTATTATCCAGAAATATTGATCATAATTTTATTTGATAAAAGATTATATATTGATCCATGTTAGCAGGTGGTCAGTGTGAACCCACACATTTCCATGCTGAAAATTTTGCAGTTGAAATGCAATTTTTACACCACTGTTTAACAGTGTTCTCCAAAGGAATTTTAACTACCTAGACAGCTGGAGGGTGACAAACGTAGCTAAAAATAGACCAAAAAGATTTCTTGGTTGCAGAGGGGTCAATTACATTGTCTAAACCAGATAATTCAACAAGAAGAAATTATTCTAAATGTATGTTTCACAACCATACAGGAGCTGCTTGAAAGTGGGAAGAAATCAAATAAATGAGATCTAGGTACAAAGGGCTTTACATTCCATGCGTTTATGAAGGAGTATAAAAGCAATGGATTACATTTCAAGGAAATGCCTTTGGGGAAATAGAAAAAAAAAAAAAAAGGGCAGGCAAAAAAAGACTAGAGAGGAAGTATTCACTATAGTTTCAATAAAAGGTATAACATCCTGAGATATCAGCATATCAAAAAAGTAGGAAGAATTTTCATTTAAAAGTAGAATCGCCAAGTTTTAAAACCTTACTTGAAATGAACAGCAGAAATTTGCAACTAAAAGGAAAAGTGCCTCAGAATAAACCATTACATCTAGCCCATGCTCATCTGTCCTCAGAAAGTTTCTACTTACAAAGTACACAAAACTTTTAGAATAAAGAAAAAAAAATTTTTTTTTTTAGGAATTTCTTCATGCTTATGAATCCTTTAAAATACAATATGTCCAATAAAAACTCAATTTTTTTTTTCGTAGACAGTAGTCCTGATTTCTTCTATTTTTTTTCCTTCTTGTTTTTTGGGGGGATAGAAACACAGTGTTTATCCATATAGATCTCAATAGCTTTTTAGTTGAAAAATATTTCTCCAAAATACATAAATGTGCACAATATAATGTGTTTATGGCACGTGCATATCAAATCATATTCTATCAACAATACAACAGTGTCTGACGTGTGTGTGTGTGTACTTGTGCTAGACAGAACAAATTACTATTTACTATTTACTACTATCACAAGACAGTAATTACTGTTAAATACTCAGTTACTCTGATGTGAGGTAATGGCATAAAGTCCTTTGAACTAGGGCCTGTTTGGGCTCTGTGGAATATGCAGAACTTTTTTTCTCCTTATATTTATTCTATGAATCATCATATAAACTTCAAGAATTTTGACTAAAATATTAAATCATTCCATAAAAGAATATATTTTTCTACTTTACTGTTTCATTAAAATTGTATCTTTTAGTTACAGAAATATTGTACATTTCTTTAGACTCTAAAGCCCCACTGCCTGAAGTAACATACCAGTTCCACTACTTTCTTCAGGTTATTTTATTATAATTAATATTTTAATATACTGTTATTTCATGTTATAATTGCTGCATTACAAAACTATTAATTCTCAAATGTAAAGTTTCTCGGCCGGGCTCAGTGGCTCACACTTGTAATCCCAACACTTTGGGAGGCCGAGGCAGGTGGATCACAAGGTCAGGAGATCGAGACCATCCTGGCTAACACGGTGAAACCCCGTCTCTACTAAAAATACAAAAAATTAGCTGGGCGTGGTGGCGGCGCCTGTAGTCCCAGCTACTCGGGAGGCTGAGGCAGGAGAATGGCGGGAACCCGGGAGGCGGAGCTTGCAGTGAGCCGAGAGGGCGGTACCCCACCCCAGCCGGGGGGGGGAGGCAGACCCCCCTTCCAAAAAAAAAAAAAAAAAAAAAAAAAGGTTGTATGTTTCTCATCACAATGAGATATACAACAAAACTTCAAATAGCTGACTGTTTTGTCGCACTCCACTTGAACTTTCAGTATCTTTTACTAATGCTGAAAATAAAATATCTGAAATGTCTGAAAACAGGCCAGTGACAGAAATATTAAAGCACAAGCATGGAGTTATGAGTGTCAGTCAGTCAATTCTTAGTGTTGTTTATGGTGAAGCAAGGGAACTTCATCCTAGAAGCGCAACAGCAGATTTTAAAAAACTACGCAGAATTTTAAGATTAGTTTTGAAAGATATAAACAGCATCTTCAAAATTCGTTATTTTAAAAACTAAACTCTTATTTTGCATTTAATAAACAATGATAAAGTCAGGAAATTTACATAAAAATAATTAATGTGCCTAACAGAATATTCACAGATTGTAGGGATAATGTATCAAAATTAAACATCATAAATATAGTTAACTTTTACTGAGCTCTTACTCTATTTCAGATCTTTTTAAAGCTGTCTTACAGATATTAACATACTTAAACTTCACACAAAAATGCTAAAAGGTAGATGCTAACAATAACCCCGATTTTCAGAAGACAAAATAAGTTACACATTGTTCAAAAAATTGCCTATAATTAGAAGATTAGTAAATTAGGCATGCAGTTTTCAAACCCAGAGCCTTCACTCTTAATTAAGAAATAATACAAGAAGTATTAATTGCATATTGTACTATCAATGATGATAAGAGGTTACTGATGTTAAAATTAGTGAATAAGTTTTCTCTTTAACCTTTTCTATGCATACATTTCTCATTTACTGTGATAAAGAGGACAGTTACTCTTGCCTAGATTTTCCTTGCCCTTCTTTTCTATAGAAATAAAATACCCCTGAAGATGCCTATCCTCTCTGAAAATGTATAGTATTATAGTAAAAATACTTGCTAGTGCTTTCTGATAGACATGTGGAAAATATCTTCAGATATCTCTAAGCATAACGAAAAAACAATTTATTAGTATATTTGTACTTCATGGAAAAACATTAACAAAGATTACTTATGTATGCATAAATGACTTACTGAACTGAGATTTCTACCATATCCAAGGAAATAATTTGTTCAACATTAAAGTGCTGATTCACACTGTTTTCAAAATTTTTCTGACAAAGTAAATCTAAACAGAGAGTGAAACTGGCCTTCCTAATGGCCATGAACATCTTGCAATGGAGCTTAGTACAAAATAGCAACACCCTGTAAGTACCCCCACTTAATAAGACATCTTCTTAATAAGTATGAAATATTCATGTGCCTGCAATATATTTTAAAATAAGTTAGAGTTAACAGTAAATTATTTCAAATTGCCACTTTGGGCTGTCCCTTCTATTGAAATGTATAGGCCCTCTACACCATTTTATCACACCCTATACCATTACCCTTTCTGAATATGAATCTATTCACATTTGAGAAGAGTGAACTTAGAATAAAAGATTGAAGACATGTCTTTCAGATTTGGAGAACAGAATAGCAACAACAACAACAGATGGAAGAGATTAGTAATGACTTGCCAGCAAAATCAGCAGTCAAGGTTATTGAACTTTGCTTTAGTTTGAATGTCCTCTCCAAAAGTCATATCGAAATTTAATGGCCATTGTGACACTATTTAGATGTGGGACTTTTAAGAAGTGATTAGATCATGAGAGGTCAGCCCTCATGAATGGATTAATGACATTATCACAGATTAGCCATTATGGGAGTGAATTTCTGATAAAAAACATGAGTCCAGCCCTCCTCTCTCTTGTTCTCTGTCACACATGCTCTCTCACCATGTAATGCTTTCCAAAATATTATGATGTAGCAGCAAGGCCCTCATCAGATATACCTCCTTCATCTTGAACTTTCCAGCCTTGAGAACTGCATGTCAAGAAATCTCTTTTCTTTATAAATTGCCCAGTCTGTGGTATTCTGTTATTGCAGTAGAAAATAAACTAAGACAAGCATCTACACAGGTGGCTCCAAATAAGGAATATTAAATTTTATATAGTATGTTACATAGCCTTTGAGATATAATCTACTTACAGTAATGTTAAGCCATTTAAAATGCATAGGTGGTGAGTTCAAAAGATGTACACATTTATGCAATCACAATTACATTTACAACATGAAATATTTCATTCTTATCTTTTCTCTGTATTCTGTTTGAATTTTTTCACTCTGCAAAATGATTTTGACATTCATCTGTTACATTGCTTGTCTCTCCACGTTGTCAGCGTAGAGAGATGAGGTCTCTCTACGTACGTTGCCTAGGCTAGTCTCAAATTCCTGGGCTCAAGTGATCCTCCTGCCTCAACCTCCTAAAGTGCTAGGATTACAGGTGTGAGCCACCATGCCTGGCCTTATGATTTTTTAATTGTCTGTATATTTCAATTATATTTAGTTTATTGATGGTTTTCATTATTTCAACTATGTATTTACTGATTTTCTCTCAGCTGAGTCTATGTACTTCTGATAGAGAGATGTTAAAACTTCTGATGATAATAGTGGATTCATCTATTTGTCCTTACAGTTTTATCAATTTTTGCCTCATAATTTGATGCTCTGTTGTTAAGTAGATACATAGTAAAGATTGTTAAATCTTCCTGGAATATTGACCACATTGTTCTTATTTAATGCCCTTCTTTATCCCTGATAAATTTTCTTGCTCCAAAGTGTGCCCTCTATGAAATTAATATACTTGCTTTTACTTTATTTTGATTAGTGTTAGCATGGTATATTATTTTCTGTTCCTTTACTTTGAATCTATACTTGTCTTTATATTTAAAGAGAGTTTCTTCTAGACCCCTTCATTTCACTATATACAAAAATCGACTCAAGATGGATTAAAGACTTAAATGTAAGACTTAAAACTATAAAAATCCTAGAA
>NW_012103476.1:1430336-1436632 GCF_000951045.1 Mandrillus leucophaeus
GTATAGTATTATAGTAAAAATACTTGCTAGTGCTTTCTGATAGACATGTGGAAAATATCTTCAGATATCTCTAAGCATAACGAAAAAACAATTTATTAGTATATTTGTACTTCATGGAAAAACATTAACAAAGATTACTTATGTATGCATAAATGACTTACTGAACTGAGATTTCTACCATATCCAAGGAAATAATTTGTTCAACATTAAAGTGCTGATTCACACTGTTTTCAAAATTTTTCTGACAAAGTAAATCTAAACAGAGAGTGAAACTGGCCTTCCTAATGGCCATGAACATCTTGCAATGGAGCTTAGTACAAAATAGCAACACCCTGTAAGTACCCCCACTTAATAAGACATCTTCTTAATAAGTATGAAATATTCATGTGCCTGCAATATATTTTAAAATAAGTTAGAGTTAACAGTAAATTATTTCAAATTGCCACTTTGGGCTGTCCCTTCTATTGAAATGTATAGGCCCTCTACACCATTTTATCACACCCTATACCATTACCCTTTCTGAATATGAATCTATTCACATTTGAGAAGAGTGAACTTAGAATAAAAGATTGAAGACATGTCTTTCAGATTTGGAGAACAGAATAGCAACAACAACAACAGATGGAAGAGATTAGTAATGACTTGCCAGCAAAATCAGCAGTCAAGGTTATTGAACTTTGCTTTAGTTTGAATGTCCTCTCCAAAAGTCATATCGAAATTTAATGGCCATTGTGACACTATTTAGATGTGGGACTTTTAAGAAGTGATTAGATCATGAGAGGTCAGCCCTCATGAATGGATTAATGACATTATCACAGATTAGCCATTATGGGAGTGAATTTCTGATAAAAAACATGAGTCCAGCCCTCCTCTCTCTTGTTCTCTGTCACACATGCTCTCTCACCATGTAATGCTTTCCAAAATATTATGATGTAGCAGCAAGGCCCTCATCAGATATACCTCCTTCATCTTGAACTTTCCAGCCTTGAGAACTGCATGTCAAGAAATCTCTTTTCTTTATAAATTGCCCAGTCTGTGGTATTCTGTTATTGCAGTAGAAAATAAACTAAGACAAGCATCTACACAGGTGGCTCCAAATAAGGAATATTAAATTTTATATAGTATGTTACATAGCCTTTGAGATATAATCTACTTACAGTAATGTTAAGCCATTTAAAATGCATAGGTGGTGAGTTCAAAAGATGTACACATTTATGCAATCACAATTACATTTACAACATGAAATATTTCATTCTTATCTTTTCTCTGTATTCTGTTTGAATTTTTTCACTCTGCAAAATGATTTTGACATTCATCTGTTACATTGCTTGTCTCTCCACGTTGTCAGCGTAGAGAGATGAGGTCTCTCTACGTACGTTGCCTAGGCTAGTCTCAAATTCCTGGGCTCAAGTGATCCTCCTGCCTCAACCTCCTAAAGTGCTAGGATTACAGGTGTGAGCCACCATGCCTGGCCTTATGATTTTTTAATTGTCTGTATATTTCAATTATATTTAGTTTATTGATGGTTTTCATTATTTCAACTATGTATTTACTGATTTTCTCTCAGCTGAGTCTATGTACTTCTGATAGAGAGATGTTAAAACTTCTGATGATAATAGTGGATTCATCTATTTGTCCTTACAGTTTTATCAATTTTTGCCTCATAATTTGATGCTCTGTTGTTAAGTAGATACATAGTAAAGATTGTTAAATCTTCCTGGAATATTGACCACATTGTTCTTATTTAATGCCCTTCTTTATCCCTGATAAATTTTCTTGCTCCAAAGTGTGCCCTCTATGAAATTAATATACTTGCTTTTACTTTATTTTGATTAGTGTTAGCATGGTATATTATTTTCTGTTCCTTTACTTTGAATCTATACTTGTCTTTATATTTAAAGAGAGTTTCTTCTAGACCCCTTCATTTCACTATATACAAAAATCGACTCAAGATGGATTAAAGACTTAAATGTAAGACTTAAAACTATAAAAATCCTAGAATAAAACCTAGGAAATACTATTCTGGACATAGGCCTTTGCAAATAATTCATGATGAAGTTTCCAAAGGCAATTGCAACAACAACAACAACAAAACAGGCAAGTGGAAACTAAAGCTGAAGAGCGAAAGAAACTATCAACAGATTAAACAGATGACCTACAGAATGGGAGAAAACCTTCTCAAACTATGCATCTGACAAAGGTGTAATGTGAAGGATCTGTAAGGAACTTAAGTCTATGAGTAAAAATAACCACATGAATAAATGGGCCAAGGAAATGGACACCTCTCAAGACACACAGTTAACAAGAATATGAAAAAATGTTTAACATCATTGGTCATTAGAGAAATCCAAATCAAACTACAGTGAAATACCATCTCATACCAATCAGAATGACTATTAATTAAAAGTCAAAAAATAACAGATTTTGGCAACATTTTGGAGAAAAGGGAACACTTATACTCTGCTGTTGGGAATGTAAATTAATTTAGGCACTGTGGAAAGCAGTCTGGAGTTTTCTCAAAGAACTACCATTCAACCCAGAAATCCAATTACTGGGTATATACCCAAAGGAATATAAATCATTCTACCAAAAATACACATGCACATGTATGTTCATTGTAGCACTATTCATACTAGAAAACATGTAGAATCAACCTAGGTATCCATCACAGTGGACTTGACAAAGAAAATGTAGTACATATACATCATGGAATACTATGAAGCCATACAAAAGAAAAAATAATGTTCTTTGCAGCAATATGGATGCAGCTGGAGGCCATTATCCTAAATGAATTAATGCAGAAACAGAAAACCAAATGCCCCATATTCTCACTTGTAAGTGGTAGCTAAACATTGAGTAAACATGGACACAAACTGGAACCTAATAGATACCAGGGTTTACTTGAAGGTGGAGAAAGGGAGAAGGGTGAGGGTTAAAAAACTATGCTCACTACCTGGGTGACAAAATAATTCATACACCAAACCCTGACACTCAATTTACCCATGTAACAAACCTGCACATGTAACCCCTGAATCTAAAATAAAAGTTGCAAAAGAAAAATATAAATAAATAAAGTGGGTTTCTTGTAGATGATACATAGTTGGGCATCTTCTTTTATTCACTGTGACAGTATTGATCTTTAATTGGTGTATTTAAACCATTGACATTTAAAGTGATGATTGTTATCATTACATTGATATCTACCATATTTGTTACTAATTTCTACTTGTTGTCCATGCTCTTTGTTTCTATTTTCGTCTTCTACATTATTTCTGTGTTTTGGGTTTTAATTTGGCATTATTTAAGATTCCATTTTTCTCTAATTTCTTTAACATATCAATTATACACAAACTCACGTACATACACGAATATATATATACCTTATTTAGTGATTGCCCTAGAATTTACACTGCATATTTACAACTAATTCATATTAACTTCTAAGTAACAGTATACTACTTTGCAGATAATGCAAGTACCTCATGATAACATATTTCTAATTCCTTCATCTTTTCTATCATCATTGGTCATTTAATTTATACATAAGTATACATGATCATACATAAATATAGATATGCACACGAGTACACATAATTGAAAACATTTTGCTACTATTTTGAACAAACTGTTATCTGTTGGATCAATTAAATATGATAAAACTTATATCTTACCTTCACTTATTCATTATTTGACCCTCTTCCTTTCTGTATGTAGATCAAAGTTTTTAATCTGTACCCTTATCTTCTCTCTCTGAAGAACTTTTTTCAATTTTATTGGGATATAACTGATGAAATAAAAATTGTATAAGTTTAAGGTATACAACCTGATGTTTTGACATACATATACATTGTGAAATGATCACCATAATCAAGCTAATTAACATATCCATTATTTCACACAGATGCCATTTGTATGTGTGTATATGTGTGTGGTATAAGAGCTACTCGATTAAAAATTTTCTAATATACAATAGAGTGCATTCACTGTGGTCAGCGTATTGTATATTAGGTCAACAGAATTCGTTCATCTTATAACTGAAAGTTTCTACCTTTTGACAAACACCTACCCATTTCTTCACTGCTACCCCTTCAGTCCTTTGTAACCACTATTCTACTCTCTGCTTTGATGAGTTTGACTATTTTAGAGTCCACATGTAAGTGATATCATGCAATATTTGTCTTTCTGTGTATGTCTTATTTTATTTAGCATAATGTCTTCCTCCATGTTATTCTATGTTGTCATAAATGTTAGGATTTCCTTCTTTATTAAGGGTGAATTTCCCTGACGATACTTTTCATCTTTTTTATAATTGTCATTTTAAGAGTTGTAAGCTGATAACCCCTTACGGTTTTGATTTCTATTTATCTGATGATGAGTGATACTAAGCACCTTTTCATATATCTGTTGGCCATTTGTATGTCATCTTTTGAGAAATTCAAGAGTGCCAAGAATACGCAAATAGAAAAACAATAGTCTTTGCAATAAACAATGCTGAAAAAACTGAATATCCACAAGCAGAAAAATAATATTAGATGCTTATTTCACAACATATATAAAAATCAATTCAAAATTATTTTGCAAACTATATATATGATAAGGAGTTAATATCCGAAATGTATAAAAAACCCATGTAACACAATAGCAAATAAACAAATAAATAACTTGAATAAATCGGGGGCAAGAAACATTGAAACCTCTTCTATATCTTGCAAGGCAGAGCTTACTTGCAAAAAATTTCCTCAATTTTTGTTTGTCTGAGAATATCTTTATTTCTCTTTCACTTTTGAAAGATGCTTTTACAGGATACAAAATTGGTGATAATTTTTTTCTCTGAATGCTTTAAAGATTTCATGCCATTCTCTGCTTCTGTGGTTTCTGAGGAGAAAATGAATGTAATTTTTACTTTTCCTCCACTATAGATGAAGTGCTGTTTCCCTTTGTCTGCTTTCAAAATTTTCTTCATCTTCTAAAGTTTGAATATGATATGCCTAAGTGTCAGTTTCTTAGCACTTATTCTGCTTGGTGTTCTCAGAATTTCCTAGAACTGTGCTTTGGTGGCTGATGCTAATTTGAAAACATTCACAGTCATTACTGCTTCAGATATTGTTTCACTTTCTTTCTCTTTTATCTTCCTCTGGTATTCTCAATATGCATATATCACATAATCTGTAACAGTTGCTCCACAGTTAGTGGATATTCTGTTCTGCTTTTTATTTTTTTCTTTTTATTCAGTCTGTTTTTCCTTCTTGCTTTTCAGTTTTGGAAGTTTCTATTGTCATGTTCGCAAACTCAAAGATTATTTCTTAGCTGTGTCCAGTTTATTCATGGACACAACTGAAGAAAGTATTATTCATTTCTATTATAGTGTTTATTTTCTCTAATATTTCTTTTTTATCCATTCTTAAAATTTTATCTTTCTGTTTAAATTACCTGTCTATCCTTGAATGTTGTCTACTTCTTCCATTGGCACCCTCATCATTATTTTACATTCCTAGCATGATAATTCCAACATCTCTGCCATATATGACTCCAATTCTTACACTTTTTTAGTCTCTTTAAACTGGTTTTTAAATGGTTGGTTTTTGCCTTTCAGTATGCCTTGTAATTAGCTACTGAAATCTGGACATGATATACAGAATGAATGAAATTCCAGCAAATAAGCCTTTAGTGGTATGATAGTAAGGTTAGGAGTTAAAGAGGGCAAGAATTATATAGTTCTATGGTTAAGTCTCAGTATTGGTGAGCCTGTGTTCCTGGACTACAAACTATATTAGTGACTCTCAGTGTTTTCCCCCCCTCCTCCCTTAGGTGGGACTGGATGGCTAGAGAAGACTAAGATTGGGAATTTCCCTTCCCCCATCTAGAAGGCTAGAGCTAATTGGAGGTTGGTATCCCCTTTTCCAGGTAGGGTAGACTCTGATAAAATCCCATCAGGTTAGGCTATAGTAAAATAGTTTCTACTGAGGACAGTCATTGTTAAAAAGAACAGAATGCTCTGCCTTATGTTAAAATGATTTCTTTTCCTGTTATCCTACTAAAAGCATGAAGTTATTATTTTTTTCCTAATATTTATTGTGAGGAGCTGGAATAGCTACTAAAAGTAAAACTCACAAAAGGATGGGGCCTCCCATGACTCTGTCCTGTGCTTTTTACTGTCAGACTTGTCCAACCTTAGCCTTCAGCAATCCGTTCATTACAATTTAGGTTTTCTTACCTGGGCTTCTGCAGAGATTTCTGAAATTTGGAAGACAGTAGTTTGTTTTGTGATATCAACTTCTCTGACAGGTCCAAGAAGA
>NW_012103476.1:1437977-1441805 GCF_000951045.1 Mandrillus leucophaeus
TTGTTGTTGTTGTTGAAATAAACATGCGCTTCATATTTCCATAAGCCATGTCTCACATATTATAAAAGGGCATGCTAAATATAATTAAAAGTAGAGGCAGAAGCATTACCAGCAAAAGAGTGGGTAGCACTAAAGCACAATATTAATGTTCACAGTGAAATGTCATTGAGTCATCAAGGTTTGTGCCATATGGGTCTGCGGCTTAACTCATCCCCAAAGACTGTATTGATTTGCAATTACAACATATCTTGGGGTTAAAGAAAAAAATGTAAAAATTTTAGTTAATCGATTAGGATCACATTTTACCATGCTGAAAGTTATTTAATAAAAGATGATAGGAGCAGGAACCCACATCCAGGAACAGAGCCCTTTGGTCCTCCTTCAGAATGAATGGAGACCAGAAATCAGATATTTATGACCAAGAAAAGCAGAATGTCATTCAGCACTCCTCCCAGATCTTTAGAGTGTTGACTGAGGATGAGATGGGACACCCAGAGACAGGAGATGCTATTGCCCGGCTCAAGGAGGTCCTGGAGTACAATGCCAGTGGGGGCAAGTATCACGGGGTTTGACGGTGCTAGTAGCATTCAGGGAGCTGATGGAACCAAGGGAACAAGATGCTGATAATCTCCAGTGGGCCCTGACTGTGGGATGGTGTGTGGAACGGCTGCAAGCTTTCTTGCTGGTGGCAGATAACATCATAGATTCATCTCTTACCTGCCGGGGACAGATCTGCTGGTATCAGAAGCCGGGCATAGATTTGGATGCCATCAGTGATGCTATCCTTCTGGAAGTGTATACCTACAGCCTGCTGAAGCACTATTGCCAGGAGCAGCCCTGTTACCTAAACCTGATTGAGCTCTTTCTGCAGAGTTCCTATCAGACTGGATTGGGCAGCCCCTGGACCTCATCACAGCCCCCCAGGGCATTGTCGATCTTGGCTGATTCACTGAAAAGAGGTATAAATCTATTAACAAGTACAAGACAGCTTTCTACTCCTTCTACCTTCCTGTAACTGCAGCCATGTACATGGCAGGAATTGGTGTGAGAAGGAGTACGCCAATACCAAGAAAGTCCTGCTGGAGATGGCAGAGTTCTTTCAGATTCAGGATGATTACCTTGACCTCTCTGGGGACCCCAGTGGGACCAGCAAAGTTGGCACTGACATCCAAATGCAGCCGGCTGGTGGTTCAGTGTCTGCAGCGGGCCACTCTGGAACAGAACCAGAGCCTGAAGGAAAATTACGGGCAGAAGGAGGCCGGGAAGGTGACCCGGGTGAAGGCACCGTATGAGGAACTAGATCTGCCTGCAGTGTTCTCGCAGTACGAGGAAGACAGTTACAGCTACATTATGGGTCTCATTGAACAGTACGCAGCGCCTTTGCCCCCAGCCATCTTTCTGGGGCTTGCGCCAAAATCCACAAGCGGAAAAAGTGACCTGGAGACTGCAAGGGTATGAGGGGAGATTCTTAAAAAATATATGATTGTGTAAAAATAACTGATGATAAATGAGTGAATGAGAAGAAATGTTATATAATAGTCACTATATGAAATACAAAAATAAAAGATCAAATATTTCTATTTGGAATAGTCGTTCTTACCTTAAAATTACTGATAATAGAACTTTTTTTTTTTTTTTTTGAGACGGAGTCTCGCTCTGTCGCCCAGGCTGGAGTGCAGTGGCGCGATCTCGGCTCACTGCAAGCTCCGCCTCCCGGGTTCCGGTCATTCTCCTGCCTCAGCCTCCTAAGTAGCTGGGACTACAGGCGCCGCCACCACGTCCGGCTACTTTTTTGTATTTTTAGTAGAGACGGGGTTTCACCGTGTTAGCCAGGATAGTCTCGATCTCCTGACCTCGTGATCCGCCAGCCTCAGCCTCCCAAAGTGGTGGGATTACAGGCGTGAGCCACCGCGCCCGGCCAATAATATAACTTTAGAGAGGGGTTCATGAAGTAGCTAACAGTGTGGCTTAGTTCAATTTTATCATGCCATAGGGTTTAATTGATTATAGATTTTGACTTCACAGTGATTTTCTTTACTCCCAGCAAATGCCCTAAGATTGGATCTTCCCACAAGTTTCCTTACTGGTATGTTAAGAATGATGAAAGAAAATCTAAATCAGCCTTCGAAAGAAAAATATTAAAATCTTAACTCGCCTTTTATGGTGTTTCAATTATGGTTTCTCTCTAAGTATATTTGTATGTGTTTATTGTTTCAAAATATTATATTGGCATTTCTAAATACCAAATATATTCAGACACATTTCAGAAAGAATCAGGCTGAGACCAGCTCAGTCGTGGAGACCCTAACCCAGCAGCCTTAAAGGAATTAAAGACACACACACAGAAATATAGAGTATGGAGTGGGAAATCAGGGGGCTGACAGCCTTCAGAGCTGAGAGCCATGAACAGAGTTTTATCCACATATTTATTGAAAGATAGAAATAGCTTGATGTGTTACAGGTAGGCATTTGCTTAAACTGGTCATGATCTCATCACTTTGTAGCCAATGACTGGCTGAAACTCAGCTGCTTGTAATTGGCTGAAACCTGCCTATCTGTTACCAAAAAAGTATTCTTCTAAGTTAGGTTTCAGTTGTTTACATAGGAACTCAAGTAGGGAGACAGTCTCAGGAAAATGACCGTCTGCTTATTTAATTTAGCAATGGAAAAATTAAACAAACGGAGACAAAATATTATTGAACATGCAGTAGAAAATCTTACTGCTAGTTGTTCTGAGGCATGTGAAAACAAACCAAATTAATAACCCCTCAAACATTTTACAGTGTAAATGGGAACTATATTCATGAAAAGAGAAAAACTATTTTACATCCATATCCTCAGGGAATGAACAGTCCTAGCACATGTTAGTTGTTTGAAAAAATAATTTCAGAATAAAAATGCATGAATGGTTGGATTAAGAGATATAAATGTGTATAACACATATCTGCTTTAAAACACTGTAGCAATTTATTAGTACTGATTGTTGGAAGAGGTTTGGGGCCGAAGTATCACAGGACCACCAACTACCCTGACATAATGAAACTGTCCAATTAACAGATATGTCAGAAATAATACTCTTTTGGTAGTACCGGCATTGAGCAGAAAATGTAGATATTTGTTTCCTAGCTAGGAAACGCTGAAAATAGTCACTGACAGTAAAGTCGATATTTATGGCAAACTAAGATGTAATTGAAAGGAGGGGCCAGCTGGGCTTCCTGGGCCGAGTAGGGGCTCAGAAAGCGGTGAAACTCACTCATTTCCTGCATCAGAACTTACTTCGGTGCTGGATGAATAACACTGAAGATATACGCTTAAAATATTGCTAACATCAGAATTTGTGCATGTGTTTTCTTCCCCAAGAAAGCTATAAACAGCGAAAATTTTGCTGTAAGCTTCCCCTCGTCCTCTTTCCCTCCCCTCTCCCCTAAAACTAAAAGGAATGTTAAAAGCCCGTTTTTCTGTGAGCTGCGGACCTTATCTATGCTCCGAATTCCAATTCCTTGGAAATATCCTTTGTAAAGTCCTGTAAAATGCTGTCCCCTTTGCCATGCTCCTGCAAGGCCATAAAATAGATGAAACCTAAGTTACAATTACGGTTTTCCTCAAAATCTAAGACATGTCACAAAATAATTTGCTGCCTTTGTTTCTCGCTCTGGAAACATCTTCCCTCTGCACGTATTTCCCGCTTTAAAGAGTTTAAAAGGTGATCGAAAAATCGAACACTGTCTACCCGCTTGGGACCCCTTCCACGCTGTGGAAGCTTTGTACTGTCACTCTGCTCAATAAAGCCCACAGTTTTTTGTTTTGTTTTGTTTTCTCTCCATCCGT
>NW_012103476.1:1443315-1443880 GCF_000951045.1 Mandrillus leucophaeus
ATGGCTAAGAGTTGGAAGAGTAATTATATCAACCATTTTGTTTTTTAATATATATACAAATACACACAAACACATACATATACTGAGGGTTCAAATATTATTCAGAGTTAGCTTCAACAATGCAAATTTTCCTCCAAGAGTTTCATATCTTAATTTGCAAAAATGAAAAGAAAGTGTGGTTATGTTATTATAAAGGATATAGCTTCTAGCTTCAGAGTGCTATACCTTAAAAGGTATTTGAATAAAACCTTGGGCATATTTCTTAATTTTCAAAAATTATATCTCTTCGATTGTAAAATGAGAATAAGTACCTACATCCTACAGTTCTAGATGATGGGGGTGTGTACAAATGTGCATAAAGCACTTAACAACAGTGCCTAGTGCACAGCAGGCAGGCATTAAATGACAGCTATTACTAGATATTAACTGGACATGTGTTCTCATAAGTTCATATGGCCTGCTTCCTATGTTGACACTGGTAGTGATAAGGTAAAGGAAAAACAAAGTATATGGGTAATTAAACTGCCCCTAAAAATAAAGAAATACTATGAAGCAAAAAATAATA
>NW_012103476.1:1446532-1465955 GCF_000951045.1 Mandrillus leucophaeus
TGGCGTGGCTAAGGCAAGGACCTTTGGCCTTACATAATGAGTATGGGTTTAGACAAACCATAGGTAGCAAATGATAGTGAAGAGAGAAATGTGTTTAGCAGAAAGTGAGATGATTAAAAATGAGAGGTTTAACAAGATTGGTTCCTTCTGCGACCATGAATATTTTCACACCATTCTAATTTCTGCTTAATGCCAGACAAATGCTATAGAAACTTAAAAAAAAAAAAAAAAAGGCAGTGGGGATTAAGGAAAGGATTGAGGGCAGGGGTGAATGTCTTCTTGGAGAAATTTGTATTTTAGGTATACATTTAGAAATATGTAAGTTACAAGGTAGTTAGTGGGACTTTGACAAGAGCTTTCTAGAATGAAATAAATGGAAGGAAGTTTCTAGTTGTATGGTCAGTAAAGTAGACTTAATTTGATGCAAAAAAAAATGTGGGGCATAGGAAAGAAAGTAATTTCCTTATAAATATTTTAAATCATTTTGCATATATAGAAATGACATGGCTCATCAAAGCATTTAAAAATACTTATTAGACACTTTGAAGGGCAATTTCTTCACGTTTGGCAAGGCAAGATATTTTCCATTGTCATTAACTTTCATGTAACAGAAAAACTAATCTGGGCCCAATTTAAAGGGGTTTTTTTTTTTTAAGTTAGCAATTATGAAGTCATTAAGAAAGTGTTCAGAATGTATTGAGTAAGTGAATTATAAGAAAGTATTTGAAATGAAAAAAAGTAGGCCTGCAGGGGGGGGAAAAAAAAAAAAGAGGAGATTACTACTTCCCACAGATAAAATGGAGAATACATCAAATACATCAATAAGTATGTTGTAGAATGCCATAAAAATTATGACATCTTTAGGGCAAGGCAATAGAAGAACATAACATTTTTAAATAAAGAACATTAAGAAGGATTTTTACACTTAAATTAATAGACAAGTGATTACCTGGTGAAAATGATATTTAAAGTGAAGAGAAAGTGACTTTTACAAAAATGTCAAAAGCTCTGGGAAAATTAATAAATTGACTCTTACTTGAGAAGTCAGTGAATCTCTCAACAAGAGGTTTGAAATCAAGAGACCATTCAGAATGAAGCTGTGACTTAAATGGCAACTTTCTAAGAGAGAAAGAAGCGGGAAGTGATTACAGTAATTGACACAGTATTGTCCTTAAAGGCTGTCTTGGTGGTTCCGGGAATGACTCAACAGACAAAGGGTAAGTTATAGAATATTACGTAGCTCTTGTATTGAGAATGGTATTCCAGCATTAGGAAGAATAAAAATAAAAAAGCCTGGCAAAAAATGATAAGTGATAAAAGTGCTCATATTCACAGGGAAACTAACCTGTGTGGTATTTTTCCTGTACAGTGAGTTAGCAGTGTTGAAGTTACAATAAATCAGATATGTGAGCCCAGGAGAAGTTATAGATGAAACGTTAATTGAAGTTACCCATGGTATTCACATATATGATGTACACTCTTTAGGTTTAATGACTTTTTTTTCAAGCAATTCTCCTGCCTAAGCCTCCTAAGAAGCTGGGATTACAGGTGCCTGCCACCAAGCATTGCTAATTTTTTTTTTTTTTTTTAATACTTTAAGTTCTGGGATACATGTGCAGAACATGCAGGTTTGTTACATAGGTATACACATGCCATGGTGGTTTGCTGCATCCATCGACCCATCATCTACTTTAGGTATTTCTCCTAATGCTATCCCTCCCCTAGCCCCCACCGCCTGACAGGCCCCACTATGTGATGTTTCCCTCCCTGTGTCCATGTGTTCTCATTGTTCAACTCCTAATTACGAGTGAGAACATGAAGTGTTTGCTTTTCTGTTCTTGTGTTAGTTTGCTGAGAATGATGGTTTCCAGCTTCATCCATGTCCCTGCTAAGGACATGAACAAATCCTTTTTTAAGGGTGCTTAGTATTCCAGGGTGCACATGTGCCACATTTTCTTTATCCAGTCTAACATTGATGGGCTTTTGGGTTGGTTTCAAGTTTTTGCTATTGTAAACAGTGCTGCAATAAACATATGTGTCTTTATAGCATGTATCTTTATCGTAGAATGATATCTAATCTTTTGGGTATAAACCTAGTAATGGGATTGCTGGGTCAAATGGTATTTCTGGTTCTAGATCCTTGAGAATCGCCACACTCTTCTACAATGGTTGAACTAGTTGACACTCTCACCAACAGTATGAAAGTATTCCTATTTCTCCACATCCTCTCCAGCATCTATTGTTTCCTGACTTTTTAATGATTGCCATTTTAACTGGTATGAGATGGTATCTCATTGTGGTTTTGATTTGCATTTCTCTAATGACCGGTGATGATGAGCTTTTTTTCATATGTTTGTTGACCACATATATGTCTTCTATTGAGAAGTGTCTGTTCATATCCTTTGCCCACTTTTTGATGGGGTTATTTTTTTTTCTTATAAATTTGTTTAAGTTCCTTGTAGATTCTGGATATTAGCCCTTTGTCAGATGGATAGATTGCAAAAATTTTCTCCTATTCTGTAGGTTGACTGTTCACTCTGGTGATAGTTTCTTTTGCTGTGCAGAAGCTCTTTAGTTTAATCAGATCCCATTTGTCAATTTTCACTTTTGTTGCAATTGCTTTTGGTGTTTTAGTCATGAAGTCTTTGCCCATGCCTATGTCCTGAATGGTATTGCCTAGATTTTCTTGTGGGTTTTTATGGTTTTCAGTTTTACATTTAGCTCTTTAATCCATCTTCAGTTAATTTTTGTTTAAGGGGTAAGGAAGGGGTCCACTTTCAGTTTTCTGTGTATGGCTAGCCAGTTTTCCCAGCACCGTTTATTAAATAGGGAATCCTTTCCCCTATTGCTTGTTTTTGTCAGGTTTTTCAAAGATCAGATGTTTGTAGATGTTTTGCATTATTTCTGAGGGCTTTGTTCTGTTCCATTGGTCTACATATCTGTTTTAGTACCAGTACCATGCTGTTGTGGTTACTGTAGCCTTGTAGTGTAGTTTGAAGTCAGGTAGTGTGATGCCTTCAGCTTTGTTTTTTTTACTTAGGATTGTCTTGACTATACGGGCTCTTTTTTGGTTCCACATGAAATGTAAAGTAATCACTTCCTTTTTAGCACCCCAACTACAGAATACTTAAACATGTTTAACAGAATTTAGCATATTCTTCTTTCTATTAAAGCAATCTATATGGTAAAGTCTAGTCTATAAAAGGCCACAGGGACAAACCTGTAATCTCACAAACCAGGAGTGTCTTTGTAGGATTTGGCTTTCTATGGAATGATTTTGAGAAAGGTTTAAGAAAAGATCAGTTTTGGGTGATCCACTTTTTCTCAGGCAGGATTAGAATTGGGGATTAATTTTACATTGGGTGCCTTCATAAAGTGACGATGGTGTAGTATTTGGGCATCTCCAGTTACAAACGCAAGAAGCATGATAGAGCTGGAAATGTGATTGGTAGGAAAGCAATAGTCACTCCAAAAGGAGATCCTCATAGTATGAACATGGGAGAGACAATGTTTCCTGTTAATGTAGTAGTCATTGTATTCTTTTATTATTATTATTATTCTATATTTATTTTATTTTGAAACTTTCATTGTTAGTGTTTTTTTAATAATTAGAGTTTTATTTCTCTCTCTCTCTCTTTTTTTTTTTTTACTTTAAGTTCCAGGATGCCTGTGCAGAATGTGTAGGTTTTTTACACAGGTATCCATGTACCATGGTGGTTTGCTGCATCTATAAACCCATTATCTAGGTTTTAAGCCCCGCATGTATTAGATATTCGTACTAATGCTCTCCCTCCCCGGCCCCTCACCCCCCGACAGGTCCCAGTGTATGCTGTTTCCCTCCCTGTGTCCATGTGTTCTCATTGTACTCCAATTGTAAGTGAGAACATGTGGTGTTTGGTTCTCTGTTCCTGTGTTAGTTTGGTGAGAATAATGGCTTCTAGCTTCATCCATATCCCTGCAAAGGAAATAAACTCATTCTTTTTAATGACTATGTAGTATTCCGTGGTGTATATGTGCCACTGTTTTTTTTTAATCCGGTCTATCATTGATGGGCATTTGGGTTGGTTCCAAGTCTTTGCTATTGTAAATAGTGCTGCAATAAACATACGTGTGCATGTGTCTTTCTAGCAGAATGATTTATAATTCTTTGGTTATATACCCGGTAATGGGATTGCTGCGTCAAATGTTGTTTCCTGTTCTAGATCCTTGAGGAATCGCTACACTGTCTTCCACAATGGTTGAACTAATTTATACTCCCACCAACAGTGTAAAAGCGTTCCTATTTCTCCACAGCCTCATCAGAATCTATTGTTTCCTGACTTTTTAATAATCACCATTCTGAGTGGCATGAGATGGCTTCCTATTGTAACTGTTGTTTTCTGTGCCTGTCCATCCCTATCTCTCCGTAGCCTGATTAATTAGAGAGCTTTTTGTCTTTTTTCAGTCCAAGCTTATTTTTATTTTCATTTTCAAATAGTGTTTAGCAATGTTCCATGTGCATACTATTTGCCCTATTACTTGAGTACAGGAATATTGTTTGTTCAACTTTTTCAGGGGAAATGATATAACCAATTAGTCAAAAGGCAGTTCTATAATTACATGAGTTCCAGTCCAGGTTCCTCTGATTTGCAATGTTTTGAATAATTTACCTCCCTGCGCTATCCACTCAGAAAGAAAATGAGAATAATAATACAATAGCTCATAATCTTGTATTGAATAATGGAAGTAATAATTTATAAATGGTGTTGCATAGTGATTAGCCCTTACAAGCCCTCAAAAAGCATCACATGATATTTCATTATTTCCTATAATGATATTTCATTATTCCTATAATGATATTTCATTATTCCTATATAGTTTCTACTACAAAGACCTATACATAACATTCATAATAACAGGAAAATAAAAGAGAAAAATATGCCCTGTTATCAAAACTCAAAGACTATTACTCTTTTATTGTGATATACTTACTTTCAGGTATATAATCAGAGATCATTTCCCATTTATTGCCTATAAAATCCAGTTACAAACATGTATTTTAAAAATATTTTTAAACGTTTTACTATTTGTCCTAATTTCTTTAGGGGCAATTTTCTGAAGGAGAATGGTTATTTGAAATCATGTGTCTATATGATTAAATTACACAAAAATGTATTATTGGAAATTAAGTGTTTTTTGTTTGTTTTTGATGAACACAGTCGAAATTTGTGAGGGAAAGTAAAAACACTGAGACAAAAATGTAATGGAAATTGATCCTTTTCTTCAATGTGATTACCTAAATAATTTATCCTTTAGGATACCCCTAGTATATATAAGTGTACTTCTTGCACTTGAACTGTGCCGGAAATACTAATTGCTACAAAGAAAGTGCTCAAGATCATTGAATTAAGCAATTGAAGAAGTTTGTACCACCCTGTTGTTCAAAAGCAGTGAAATTTAACAGACTCGCGAGACCAAGGGCTGTGGCACAGAGAGACATTTAAGTCATAGATGATCTTCAAGAAGTTCAGAATCTTGTAAATAAACTAAAATTTATCATGTAGTTTTATCATCCAGGAGTATTTCCAAACCGTTCAAATGACTGAAATTTTATCTTCAAAGAAAGGCGAGTGAGAAGGTGAGAGAGAGAGAGAGAGAGAGGGAGAGAGAGAGAGAGAGAAAGAGAAAGAGAGAGAAATAAGGAGGAAGAAAGAAGGGAAAAGTGCATGATCACCTTGGCAGGAACTTAGTAGGGATGTATTCATTTGTGAAAACTGACATTTTCAAACCTGTCCTACTTGTGAATCATATATTTTACCAGATTCATTAATTCCATATTACAGCAGCAGACATCCCAAGAAATGGAGATTTCGCCCTCTGTTATATTCTTGCATCACAAGGAACTGTTAGGTTGGTACAAAAGCAATTGTGGGTTTTGCCATTATAATATAAAGAAAAAGCTGGAATATCCTTGTCACCTATCACTATTGGTTCGGATATTTCAAAGGGGCATTTTTTTTAATGCTTGAAGATAAAAGTTATTTATCAAGTAATTTGATAAATTATCTAGAAGAGATATGGAAAACAAGATAAATAGAATCAAATCTACTTGGAAAACATACAACACTGTCTCATTTTTATGTACATTAAAATAATTTCATTTTTTAAGTGAAGGAATGCTTCAGTTCAAGAGTTCCGAAGGAAGGCTGCCCAGGTTTGAACGCCTACAGCCATGTCTACTGTGTTTTACCAAATTGAATACATTAGTTTTTAGTGGGTGTCATTATTCTACATACTATCCCCCACCATCTGCAAATGACTTGCAGGATAACAATTATTTCAAGATGTATATTGAGTTCAGAGATGTTGTGATTTGGGAAAAAAAAAATGTGCATATTAGAGTTAACGAAATATGGCAGTAGCAGAATAAATGGGCAAATTACTTCATCTACATAAATCTGAGCTTCTTTATTTTCCAAACAGGGTGACAATAAAAGTACCCACCTATTTAAACTGTTTTGATGATTAAATGATAAAGTTCACGGAAAGTACTTAGAAAATTGCAAGGCACACTTTAAATTTATTAGCTGGAATAAAAGCCTAAACCACTATGACTTTTTATTTTAAAAAGTAGTGTTTTAACTAAAAAGAAAAAGAAACAAGGAAGCATATCTTTTTCATATAACGATTTTCCTGGGAGGCAGTAGCAAACACCTGGGATAATATGTGTGCTGCACAGTGGTCGCTGGAGTCTGGTTCCATCAAGTGAGGAACCAGAAAGACAGCATATGGAAGAGGTCACAGTCTTACAGAGCCAGACCCCAAAGTAGCTCATTGCCATTCACTTTCCCGAAGGATAATTTAATTTTATTTGGCTATGTCTACTTCTAAGGTGGGCTGAGAAATGAATTCTCTAGCCAGAAAGCCACATGCCTAGGAGCAACCCTATTCCTAGGTAAAAACAGAAGAATGGATTCAGTGAAGGGCTAAAAACTTCTGCCACAGTACAAGTATATAGTCAATACATATCAGCTATTATGATTACTTTTAGCTACAACCAAAAAAGGTTGATGAAATGAGAAAAAACACTGCATTTGTTTAATAAAATTATAATATAAGAAAGATTGTTCCTACCTAAAACATAAAATATCAAAGTTTCATGTGTGACATTTTAAGTATATTCTGTTCTTAGTATTTTATCAACACATCATCTTTTAATGAAGACACATGTGTAACTAGATCTCATTTTTTACCACTTGGCGATAAGAACAAGGCATATTTCCACTGCATTATTTGGTCATTTTCATAGTTATCTAGAAATGGGTGGCTGTGCCTCTTAGATTTTCTATACATTATTCGGAAATACATTAGGAAATGTTCAGTGACACTGGTGCAGGATTTTTCTTGACTTCTTTGCCATACCCCCAACAGGGATTCTCCGTCTACTTGACCCACTGCGCTCAGCCCCTTGTGAGAAGGAGCATGTGAGTGAGTGAGTGTGGGATCTGGCCAGCTGCTCTGGGCACTGACACAGGATCATGCTCCATGCAGGGCCCATGGCCAGACCAGGTGTGTCATCTCAAGGGGAATGCGACGGCACCCAGGTGAGGGTGCCCACAACCCAGAAGCCCCAGAGTGGGTGTTACAGTACTCTTTTAGTTCTGCCACCTGCAGTCTGATGGACGTTGGTGTGTTAGCAGCTCAGTTGGCCCCTTGCCTCATTGCCTGGGGCAGCTGCTCTCCACTGGCAAGGGCAAAGGGCCAATATGACAGCCTTTCTGGATACCCACCCTCGGTAGGTCCCAGGCTCTTGACCAATATATGAGAAGAATGAGGTCACGTGGGCAATTTAAAGATGGTGAAGGTGGATAATTTCATTGAGTGATGAAAAGGGCTTTCAGTGGAGAGGGGAGCTGGAGAGGGAGTGGGAAGGGGACATCATCTTCCCCAGAGTCAGGGTGTCTCTTCCCTGAAGTCAGGCTTTCTCCCTTTCTACTGACTGAGTCTGGGGCCTTCATAGGCACAGGGAGGGGAGTGTGTGCTGATTGGTTTGTGAGTATGCAAAAAATGTTAACATGAAGACACCACTCAAAGGTGGGCACAACAGTGTAGAAAACACAATTAGGAAATGGTGGGGATAGTTAAAATAGGTGGAGGGTGGTGATCAATCAGAGGAAAGGAAGCCAAACAGGAGGACACATTTTCAATCCAGTCCAAGGAGGTCTGAGGATTTAACTTGTCGTTTGGGTGTCAGGCTTTAAACTGTCTTCAGCTGGGAGGTGGGGCTTCACTGGGTACCTGCCCCTATCTGCCTAGGCATTTGGCTGCCTTCTGTTGCTGTCAGTATTTTCTTGTAGTTAAAGCTCATTTTACCTATGCATTTTATATAAATAGTATGGTCACAGTAATTCCGTAATAATGGAATCAAAATCTATTTATTTCAACAACAACAAAAAACATCTACCTGCTGCAAATAGAGGACAATTTCTACCTTTTAGACCTCATGGGAAACATGGAGCAGCTGCTTCACCATGTTTCTGTGAAACAATCTTTAAAGAATTCCTTCCTTGGAATGCAGGAGCTTAGCAAGAAAGCCTTTTTTCCTAATCCTCTCTGTTTCTCTGCATTTGGGTTACACTTTCTTTAATCTGTGGTACCTAACACTTAATTGAATCTGTACCTTTCCATTTTGCTGAGCTTTAGACCCACTGCCAATTTTGAGTGATTATTTTTCTATACATCAGCTGTTCCAATTACAAGCAGGGTCTTCTAATGAAGTCTGTCAACCACGAGAAATTGTTTTGAATACAGCAATTCTTTATTCCTACCAATATTCCTTATTTCTATCCAATATTATATTGATCTGTAGAAAAATGTGCCTTCAACTTATATTCTGCTGGTGCTTTAATTCAGTTCAAACAATATTGTTGTTAAACAATATTTTCTCATGAACAATTGTTTTTACTATTCCTCCTTTTGAAGTCAATCCATCATTAAACATTGTTTATGCTTAAGTGAATAATTGACTAGATTAAACTCTTCCACTTAAGTTGAAATACTATGTTCTTAAAGAGGACAAAAGATACATATTAAATATTAACTTTAAAAAATGTTTTGATTAAAATCCGTTTGGCTTTGAAATTACTGAAACACTCTGCCTATTGTTGGAACACTATATAATCTTCACCCAATGAATTTTTTATTTCTTCAGATTTTAATGCAACTCTCTCTCTATATATATATATTATATATACATATATATATATAATTAACCTAAAATTTTAAAAGCCAGTTTTCTGAATAAACTAGAATGATTTCGTAATTGAGCTTATTCTGCAAACGGCAGTTCAATCCAGAATCTGTGCAGGAATTCAGGTCAATGTGAATCTTTCAATTTCTTTAGTTACTTTGTGTATAAAAACAGATACACAAACGCAAAATACTATTGGTCATAAAGAGGCATGTTAAATAATGTATATTTCTTTAAAAAGAAAAACAACACTGGCACTGGTGTCTTGACAATTCTCCCTCTTTTTCTGACTCTTTCTAAAAATACAAGACATGTTAAGCATATTCTGAATTCTTCAACACACACAACCCTCAAATGGTAGGACCAAGCCTGATAAAGCATTCTCTGCACTAAGTACTAAACAATTTGTTTAAGATGTAGCTCATTTCTCACAGCTCATTAGCTCACTGAATGATTTTGTCCAAATTATGAAGGCAAAATGGGTTTGTATTCCTAGGGTGCATCTTTTCTTCTTCTAGTCATGTAATTTCCACCTTTATCACTTGGTCTCAGAGCAAAGAGCCTTTTCACTAATGAAAGTATTTTGAAGCATTTCTAAAGAAAGATATAATGAGGATATATACTGAGTCAGTTAAAGAAATAGAGGAGACTTAAGAAATTGCATACTGAGAAAAAGAGTTACACAAACACTTAACCCAAGAACTCTCTCTGGGCTTCATGGTTTTGCTACTTTATTTAGAAAAGATAATGTGAATAGACAAAGAATTACACCAGGGTTTAAGTTCATCTTGTAGCAAAGGAACATCCACATGTTTCTGTGGTTTGAAATCACAAAACGATTTTTATATAGTTTCGTTAGACTGCTGTGTGTAGAATCAATTTACAGCAGTGACCTACAAGCAAAGCGTTTAAATGATTCTTTGAGAATGATTCCTGTATCATGTAGCTTGGGGAGGTGGCTATTAATGATAAAGAGAAATGGAGAGCAGTAACAAAACAAATATATAAAGATACAGATTTTTATAAATAGAATTCTTCAAGCTAAGTCTTATGAAACTATTTCACCCTCTTGAAAAGCCTATGTATATGTGAAAATATAAAAGAAATTATTCCAGCTTGTGGTGTGTATATTTACAAAATAAATTCTGTATAACTTCATTTATATATGCATATAAGTTAAATATGTACTTGGAAGAAAATGTATTAAAAAGAAAAATATAGAAGTAGAATTTACTGAAGGTCAAATCAAAACAAAATCAACATATTACCCAACTGTAATATGAAGACTAGAAATTGAAGGGCTACTTTAAAATGAAACATCTAATAGATCAAAAAACCAAAAGCAATTTGCTGAAAGTTCCAAAATACATCAAAAATAGTGAAAACATTTGTTGTAAATATAGGAAAACTACTGACTATGGGTATTTTTTAATAGCAATTCCTAATTCTTCAAGGATATGACAAGCCTAATTTGGAACATCGATGGGTAAGATGATTGTACATGAAGTGAAAACACAGCTAAAAAATGAACAAATTAAACATCAGGAAATTTTCCCCAAAGAATAAGTCAGATAAGTTATTTAATTTCTGTTGCATGAACTTATATTTTTATATAATAAATATGAAGGAAATAAAACATATAGTATTTTTTTTTCTAAATGGGGTTGGATAACCACCTTGTTAGGAAAACTCTACATTCAAATATTAATTACAATATTAAAGTGATCTGTTGAAAAATATGCCCTCAACTTATATTTTGCTGGGGCTTTAATTCAGTTCAAACAATATCATTGTTAAACAATATTTTCTCATGAACAATTGTTTTTACTATTTCTTCTTTTGAGGTCAAACCATCATTAAACATTGTTTGTGGTTAAGTGAATAATTTACTAGATTAAACTCATCTGCCTAGGTTGAAATACTATGTTCGTAAAGAGAACAAAAGGTGCATATTAAATACTACTTTTTAAAAATGTTTGATTAAAATCTATTTGACTTTGAAATTGCTGAAGCACTCTGCTTATTGTAGGAACACTACTTATAATCTTTATCCAACGAATTTTGTATTTCTTTAGATTTAAAACCAAATCTCCACCCATACATACGAAGTTAATCTAAAATTTTGAAAGCCAGTTTTCTGAATAAACTAAAATGATTTTGTAATTGAGCTTACTCTGCAACTGGCAATTCAGTCCAGAATTTGTGCAGCAATTAAGGTCAATATGAATCTTTTAGTTTCTTTGACACTTAATTTTCTGTTCATTTTTGTTTTTACAATGTTTTTATTTCCTCTGGTAAAATTAATAAAATTCATGCATGGTTGAACACTTGTACTCTGTTGGACTAATTAATTTTGAACTTTAAAATATGAAATGAGCACCTTTTATTGTACTTTGACTAACTATATTTCTATAAAAATTCACTTATTTTTAATTATAAAATTTTAGGCTGTATTTGTAATTAATGCATAAGAATTAGACTGTCAGTCAAGCTAGAAGTCAACTGTTTTAAATAGTTCTTAAATACACAAAAGAGAAATTTTGAAAAACTTTAATACTTTGCATTTATCTATATGTCTACATCCTATGGTATATTTTATAAATATTATTGGCTTGCAAGTATAAAAATATCTCTTTTGCCAAAAGAATAGTAAATAAATTAATGTCTAAAATACACATAGCCTAGTTTACAATTCATGATAAATTTTGAAATACATGATAGACTCTAATGCTTCCAAGGATACTGTCATTATTAATCGTGTTCTCTACTTACAGTGCTTATCTGAAAATATTTCTTAAGTTAAATCAATAGGTTGAAGGGAGTTTTTGATAGTGATTATTAGTCATATTTTATCAAATAAGCACTGTTTCAATTTAAATGCATTTAGATTGCTCTTACATGCTTAAATCATTATGTATAGTCTTTGCAATTTACATTATAAAGTCTCCTAAACTAGGTAGTCATTATCATGATAGCAATATATAAGATTACAAGGAGCAGATGGCCTAACATCTTTCAGCTTTTATTGGAAATATTTTGGTGAAAATATGTAGTTAAAATTTCTCAGTTATAACAGACTGGTTCTTCAAAAATTTATGTTAATAATGATGAAATTCAATATAAAATTTAAATTTTATCATGAATAGTTTTAAGTAAATCATTTCATGATTTTCAGAAAACACAGAGTACCATTCTCTAAATTATTTTATATGACTTGAAGGCTTTTGATTTTATTTTGTTTTAATATAAACATTCAGAAGAGTTTCTCTCAGAAAAAAAAAGTCAATATGTTCAGGGATATTTAGGCATCCCAAATGTTACATATCAAAATCCAGGGAATAAAGTGGTGGAAAATTGTAAAATGTTATTTAAATGTTTTAATTCTTATTTTGTATAACACTCTTTTGACTAAGGACAGCTATATAATGCAAAGTTAAGTGAAAGTAAAGGTCAAATAACTAGGTCATTTTACTCGAAGGAAAAAAATATATATTATCTCACTATTGAGATCATGCAAGGAAGGTTTCAGTCCCCAAGGATACCCTCCCAAGAGCTGATATATTAGATAGCAATGTATTAAGTTGACTTTAAATGATAAATTTGATATTCTTTTAATGCTACTCCCACTGTTAAGTTTTTTTTTAAAAGTGTTCGACTAGATTATTCCCTGCTATTCCATTTTATTATTGTTTTGCTTTTGGTTTTGGATTTTTTTCTTGTACACTGCCATGGTTGCAGTAAGACTCAAATAATTAATGGGAATGGTGAAAGTAGGCAGATACGTACGTGATAATGTAATATCCTTTTAATTGTTTCGGAAAAATTAACTTCCTATGTTAATGAACATAATTTTTAACTCAATCACAGTACAAAGACAACAAAATCTTAAGCTTCAGAATTCATGTACCATATTGAATATACAAATGTTTCAATGTCATTTTTGTAGTAGTACCTTCTACTACTCTATTTCCAATATTCAGATATCATGATATTGAGGGAACATGTAATGTATGTATGAGTGTCAGAAGCATGAGTAGTAGGGACCTCACTGTGACCAAATTGTAGGGAATGTGTTCTCTCCTACACCTCTTTGCCATGTCACGAATATGCTAACAGTAGCAGGGAAGATGAGCATGTTAAAATTCTTACATCTATTATTTGATTTCTAATATTATTAATTGGCTACACAGCAAATTGTGATTTATTTCAGTTCATCCATATATTCTTTCCTTTACCCATACATAATATTTAATAAATATTCAATAAATATTAAGTACTTTTTCTTTGTCTGCCATTGTACCCTGGGAGTGAAAAAACTGAGCAACAATAATAGTAGTACTTTCCTTCATAGCACTGACAATTTAAGGAGGAGACAAAAATACGCTCAATAACGCTCAAAATAAATATGTAACCAAAAACTGGAAAAGGAAAAAATGGGCAAAACTAAGGAACGGTGGAAGAATGGTATCTAACCTAGCATGAGGAAGAAAAGGAAAGTCCTCTCCAATGAAACCTAAAAAACAATCATGAAGAATGAATAGATTAACAAAGTACAAAGTGAAAGCACATTTACATAAAGACAATGCCAGGCAGAAAGAAGATGCAGCGTGCTATGTTTGTGGAATAAAGACAAACCAGGGAGGACGAAACAAAAAGAACGAAGAAAGAGTGGAGGCAGAGGAGGCTGGAGACAGTAGCAGCTAAGTGCAGATCATTCTGGGCCATTCTAATCACAACGACTGTGTCCAGAATTTATTCCTTCCAGTGGGTTCTTAGTCTCTGCTGACTTCAAGAATGAAGCCCCAGACCCTCGCCCTGAGTGTTACAGCTCTTAAAGGTAGTGCAGATCCAAAGATCGAGCAGCAGCAAGATTTATCTCCAACACCAAAAAAGCAAAGGTAACCTGATTGCTGCTGCTGGCGCTGGTGGCCAGTTTTTATTTCCTTATTTGGTCCCTCCCACATCCTGCTGATTGGTCCATTTTACAGAGCACTGATTGGTCCATTTTACAGAGTGCTGATTGGTGCATTTATAATCCTTTGGCTAGACACAGAGTGCTGATTGGTGTGATTTTACAGAGTGCTGATTGGTGCATTTACAATCCTTTAGCTAGATACAGAGCACTGATTGGTGCATTTACAATCCTTCAGTTAGACACAGAGCACTGATTGGTGCATTTACAATCCTTTAGACACAAAATTCTCCAAGTCCCCACCCAACCCAGAAGCCCAGCTGGCTTCACCTCTCAGGAGTTTGGTGCCATTTACTCATTTCCAGTTTCCATCGTGGGAATTATATTAAGCTTTCTTAATGACATTCTGATTACTTGTCCAGGTGCGTTGCCTCTTCTTATTTCATTCACCCAGAAACTATCTATTGCGTGATTACACAGGATCCAGTGCTTTTTCAGCAAACTCAAATGAGTTTCCCAAAGAAAGCAGATAATATAGACCAGAGGAACTAGAGTTGCTTATTCTCCTAGGGTATCAAGTGTTTAACAGTATAATGCATCCAAAAGGTAATGATTCATAAAATATCAATACTAATTGAGAAATATGGCAAAGTGAAGATTTATTCTATCTCAGTTTCAAGTACTTGAAGGTACTGAATCAGATCATTTATAGTGCTTCTCAATGGTGACATTATTTTAATGGTGTCATTTAAATCCATTTTTGGTGCAATACAGTAATTCCGAAATGATAAATTGCACCATTTAATATTGCAACAGAGACATTTGTTAGATATAGAGGTCCAATTTTTTAAATGAAGAGTTTAAAGATTTGCTTGCATCTTAAACTGAAATTCTACATTAAATTAATAATTTGTAAACTTACCATTTGATTTGGAAGAAATATCATACATTGATTGTAGAACAAATGTTATATGTTGTTTTTTAGATCCCCTTATCTTTCAGTGTTGAGCAACTCCATGAAGAATCCACAGCTTGAAAACAAAAGATGAAAAATGATGAGTTCACATACATAACTGTACTCTTAGTCCCAAACCAATAAATCTTTTGCCCTCTTTCTAATTTATCACATATGTGTAAAAGAGATTTGCTTCTGGGGAGAACATGTTAAATAGGGAAGTTCATATTTGAAACATTTACATCATTTTCTTGCCCTCTTTCTGTTTACCAACAAAACAAAATGATATTTGGAAATGAATGATTTTGAGGAAATATTATGGGTATATATTAAAAGTTTTGACCTTTTATTTATTTATATTATAGTTCAAATGAGTGCATTATGAGCCAAATGCAAGCTGGATCAAGGATGTCATTGTCCAGCTAGAATTTGTTAAGAGGCTCCAAATTGCCATTAGGAATCAGAGTTGGAGAGAGAGTGATTTCTATGTGTGTTCGAATGTTACGTGTTCTCACTGTCATCCAAAAAAGAAAAGGGCATAAATAGTCAAGCAGCAAGAGGAGGCTTACTTATGATATTTGGAAATAGCAACATTTAATGTTACAACTTGGAGAGATGAAAATCAGTGACAGGTATGCAATTCCCATTATCCCATCACCATCAGAGGCAGCTGATAGTCATCCAAAGTAAGCCCCTAGGAACCCAAATGAGACTGAGGAAAACAGAGCGTCGCCCATGGACTGTGGGGCTTTAAGAAAGAACCAGAGCACTTCTCCTCTAGTGTTATTAGGGGCTAGCATACATAAGCAATGCTATAGTTCAGATGCTTGAATCGAGGCAGTCCTCTATTGCCAGCTCAGTGTAGAGGCTGAGGTTTGGAGGGGAAAACTCTTTCTCCTGATATGCTTGGGGGCAGGGATACAAGAATTGCAGTTACAGTTGTATTATGTAGCAAGAACTTTGCCACACCTTTGGTGATGAATGAATTGAGACTCAGGTCTTATCTTTGGGACAGAATGAATTAAGCACTGGATTTGAAAGTGACCAGCACCCTCTCTAGGATTCTCTCCTTTAGGAGCTCAGCTATGGACAAATTGTCCCTTACTAGTCACTGGCATGTATCAGGGGGTAATTTTACACCATTTGAAGGCTCCATGGGACAAGTATTAAAGACTTGCAATTATCATTATAGTTAATTATCCCCTTTAGCCTCTATTTGTGTGTCTCTGTGGGAACTCATTCGCATTCCTCAGGAAGCTGCTCACTTCTATTTCCTCAAAATCATTTACATTTTGGAACATTTCCATACAGGTGTAGTAGGAGACATGAACTGTGATAAAATGGAGTCGGTTTACTAATATCTTCTGATCTTGTAATTGAATTAATGAAGTTAATTTTTTATTCCTTTTGTAAACACTATTTGTCCCTCAAAAGCCTATTACCGTGATTTGGTCAGTTTCAATTATTATTATTATTATTTTTGAGACAGAGTCTTGCTCTGTCGCCAGGCTGGAATGCAATGGAGGCATTGCATTGAAATGACTGATGTTTTACACTTTTTTAAATTTCGTTTTTGAGACTGAATCTCACTCTGTTGCCCTGGCTGGAGTGCAGTGGCATGATCTCAGCTCACTGCAACCTCCGACTCCCCGGTTCAAGTGATTCTCCTGCCTCAGCCTCCCAAGTAACTGGAATTGCAGGCATACACCACCACACCCAGCTAATTTTTATATTTTTAGTAGAGATGGGGTTTCACCATTTTGGCTAGGATAGTCTCGATCTCCTGACCTCATAGTCCATCTGCCTCAGCCTCCCAAAGTGCTAGGATTACAGGCGTGAGCCAGCATGCCCGGTATATTTTTTTTTTCCATTTTATATAAGGAAAAATAATTGTGTGCATGAATACACTCACCCACATAGATATATAATTATGTCAACTAATACATGAACACAAATACTTTTATAAGGGAGATTAAGTCACACCATATTGTGTTAGTTGTAGTGGAGAATTTTTGTAAAGCTTTTAAGCATGCAGGATTTATTTTCCCTTGCATCCAACAGCTATCTGAACATTTTACAACAGAAAAAATAAAATCGTTGCTCTTTCTGACCCACTTTTTTCGCCTCAGGATATCTTTGTCATGCTCGTAATTGGTTTACTATATTCACATTGTCAACAGAACTCTGTGCTTTTCAACATTTAACACCTGTGAAGAACTGTGACTTTACTGCAAGCAAAAGGCATAATTGGTTGCAAAAGAACTTTAGCTCACTAGCAGGTATGTTGGACCGACAACAAATGTCTTTCAGTTCAAAGAAATCTGAATCTGTAATTTACAGTTTTATTTCTTTCACAATTTCTGGCTTACTTTGTTTACTTTCAAATTCCTTGTAATATCTGGTGAACTTGGAAAATATTTCTTTAGCTGTTTCCAGTATTCTCTCTAATTTTATTTTCATGTTTATTAGCAATTTTGGTATATATTTTTTCTTAGTAAAGATACTCTGTGTTTATTCAGTCTTCATCTTTCACAATAATATCTCTCGAGCTTTTTGTTTAAGTGTACAGATTCTATATTATATAAGAAAACAAAACAAAAACAATAATAACAAATGTTTATGAGTTTTTAGATGCATTTCTCAAATGTAATGCTCCCAACATAAAAAATAGCCCAGTATCATGAAATCCTTGGTGATACGAAAGTGTAGGTCATTTTGCGTGAGGGCAGTGGGGACTCCAGTAGGGGCCCTAGTATGGGGTTAAGAACATGTGGGCAACATGATCCTTTCAGAAGATTAGGAGGTGAGTGCATACAGGAAAGTCAATGAAATTTGTTGGTTAGCCTACCTAGGACAAAGGATTGAATTTTATTTTCCTTTCTTTTTTCCTTTGTCTCTTACCCACATGGCCTTTTCCTACAGACCTCCAGAGTTAGTAGGAGATGACTTGTAGTGGTGCAATGCCTGTCAGCCTTAAATAAGAAGATTCAGAAAATAGGATTCGACATAGAGTTTATTCGACTCCAAAGCTTGAGAATGGCCACCAAGGAGCATAGATTCAAGTTGCTATGAATATACACTTCAATTAGCAGCAGTTACAAGTGAGTTTTTAAGCTAGGGGGTGGGGAAAGAGGCAATTTCTAGGTTGCTTACCAAGAATTTACATCAAAATAATACAAGCTGTTTATTGATTCTACATTGTTCTTTGTACCGCAAATTCTAGGAACATGAAGATAAAGGGTGAGACAACTAGTCAGGGAAGAAAATCCTTGAAAAACTTGTCCCTGGGCATGGGGGTTGGATGGAGGTGGAGTGGGTGTGACTGAAGTCCTGTCTTCATACTCATGTCTCTGGCATACCTCTTACAGCTCACACAGGTCTCAGCTATTTTTTCCTCACACCATAGCACTGGCCTACTGTGTATGCAATGGGTAGATTGGCAGGGGAGGAGGTTAGATTCCAAAATTGTGTAAGGTCTTTTATTCCCAACTCAAATATTTTACAATGATATTTTATATTAAAATTATTTTTAGTACCAACAAATCTGAAAATAATGTTTTGATTTATAAAGTACCCAAATGACAGTGTAAGTGTTAAGGTATTTGAGGCCAGTTATATCCAACCACAGTCCTCATCACCGCCATCTTCTTTCACCATATCTCTTTGTTTTTTCTCAACTGTCATCTATGTAAGTTTAACTCCAAGTGCTTTCTTTCCCCTTGCAGAAGGACTCAGCCTTCCAAAAGAAGGTCCCCCAAAGAATAGACTTTTGCTTCACTCAATTCAAGTGGACAGTTTGGAAGGTCTTGGAGGTTTTTGTTTTGTTTTGTTTTTATGAGTTGGAGTCTTGCTCTGTTGCCCAGGCTGGAGTACAATGGTGCTATCATAGCTCTCTGCAGGCTTAAACTCCTGGGTTCAGGCGATTCTCCCACCTCAGCCTCCCAAGTAGCTGGTGCATGCCACTATACTTGTATAATTTTAAAAATTCCTTTAAAGATGGAATCTCATTATGTTTTTCTTTCTTTTGAACCATTTCATGGATGCCAAAGAGCTTAGCTGATATATCCAAATATGTGTGTGTGTGTATGTGTATGTGTATGTATGTATGTAACTGTCCTACATATTTTTAAAGGTTGGTCAGCAGAGTATAAAAACACTTGTGAGGATGGAGAATATAAACCAGAAATAAAATTCTAACATCCCAACCTACTGAATGGACCCTTCCTCTTAGCTAAGGGCATTCCAAAGTTAACCTGAAAAACTAGTTCAAACTGTGAAGGGAAGGGGGTGTGAGCATGCCTCATTATACTCTCTTCCCTTTGGAATT
>NW_012103476.1:1466410-1473608 GCF_000951045.1 Mandrillus leucophaeus
AATCTCTCTAAAACCTAGAAACCTCCTTATCTACCAGACAACCCTTCCTAGAGATATCTTGCCTTTCCACCCTGAACCAATGTACACCTTACATGTTTTCATTGATATCTACCTGTAGCTTTTGCCTCCCTGCAATGTGTAAAATCAAACTGTGACCAAGCTACATTGGGCAAATGTTCTCAGGACCTCCTGAGGCTATCTCATGGGCATGTCCTTAACCTTGGCAAAATAAACTTCCAAACTGATTGAGACTTGTTTCGGATGCATTTTGGTTTACACAATAAAGATTTTTATGACTGGCCAAATCTTTATTTCCTGAAGGTGGTATGACCCACTTTTTTAGGAATCCATGAAAAATTTTGGAGATCTGCAAACACATTTACCATCTGTAAACATGGAATGTTATCTTTTATTGTACATAGATGTTTCTCAAAATGTTCACACCCTATTTCTTTAAAGAAAATATATATCCCCTACATCTGTTTGTGTTCCTTAATAACTTATATAATTGTCTCCTTGTGAAATCATGCACTTGTAGACTCTCCAAGTATTCCTCAGCTTCTAAACTTTTATATTGTGTTTTCTTGAATTAATTATTAATGAACTTTCCAATATTCTTAATTTTTCACAAATTTATTACTTATTATTTATTCCCCTAAGTGTGACCTGGCTCTGCCTGTGTTAGTTATATATTGCTGCAAATGATATCAAATGTAGTGGTTTATGAGAACAAACATTTATTATCATCCAATTCCTGTGGTCAGAAATTTGAAACTGGCTTAGCTGAGTGACTCAAGGTCTTCCATTTGGTTGCAATTAGGATGTCAGCTGGGGCTGCTGTCCTCAGAGGGCATGACTAGGGCTGGCACCAAGGAGTCTCACTCACATGGCCGTTGGCATAGGGCTCAGTCCCTTGTCACCCAGATCTGTCCACAGGCTGCTTGAATTTTCACACTGCTAATAAAGACATACCAGAAGCTTGGTAATTTATAAAGAAAAAGATGTTTAATGAACTCACAGTTCTACATGGGTGGAGAGGCCTCACGGTCTCAGCAGAAGGCGAAAGGGACATCTTACATCACAGCAGGCAAGACAGAGAATGACAGCCGAGTAAAAGAGAAAAGCCCTTATAAAACCATTGGATCTCATTAGACTTACTCACTACCACATGAACAGTGTGGAGGAAACCGCCCCAGTGATTCAGTTATCTCCCACTGGGTCCCTCCCACAACAGGTGGGAATTACGGTAACTACAATTCAAGATGAGATTTGGGTGGGGACATAGCCAAACAGTATCAAATGGCCTCTCAACATAGCAGAAAGAGCATGGCAGAAAGAACAATACAATAGATCATGTTGGAATTTGCAGTAATGCAACTTTAATAATAGCTAAGTCTCTAAAGTGACACACACCATCACTTCTACTTTGTCCTACTCATTAGTAGTGAGTTACTAAGTCCAGCCCACTTTCTAGGGAAGGGACTTAGGCTCCACCTCTTGAAGGGAGAAGCATCAGAGTTTTGGGGGCATGTTTTAAAACCACCACACTGCCTATAGTCCAGTGTGGGATCCTCATATTTATATATCTAGGGCATCTCAAAGTCTATAACAGAAAGTTGTGGGGAGGGAGGTGATACAAGAGAAGATGGACCCTCTCCTGGCTTCCTACCATGTATTCCATATTGAATTTCTTTCAATTACATGAAATCTTTCTTTCAAGTCTATATGATTGTACTCAGTATTTTTCTAATCTTTTGCAACCATAATTCCTAGAAATGTCCCTTCAACTCACAGAAGATTTTAAGTAGCTGCCTACTACGGGTGCATTCCAACTTCTACAGTAATCTTGGGAGAGTTTAATGTCTCAGAAAACTCCTTAGAGGGAATGACTTTTCTTAATTTTAGTGGCCTAGTTTTCTGTTCCATTTGATTTGCAAAGTAGATTTTCTCATGTAAATGATTCCACCTCAGAAATGATAAAGTGTGGTATTCCTCTCTGAGAACACAACCTCTCTGCTGCTTCAGATATCTCCTTCCCTCACTTCTTCCACACCTGATCTTTAGCCTGGCTCTTACATATTCTCCAGGATGCTGCCAAGAAGAGAGTGCAGAAGCATTTAGAACAGGAGTAACTTTTTAAAAGAAAGTTACTTTTGTCAAATGATGCCCCAACCTATAGACAAAATGAACTCTCTGTGGATAACTGAAATGCTCAAGTTCAAGCAAAACCAGGAGCCCCTAGCGGAATGAGGGGGCAGTTATGCTCTATGTGTGCTCACAGAATGTTGCAAAAATATCACAAGACTTCGGTTCATTTCTGCCACTAAGTCAAACCAAAATCGGCTACAGTGGCAAATCTCCCAACTGACAAGCAACTGACCACCTAGAGTCAGCCAATAAAGAGAGACTTGTGGTTTTAGGTTTAAGGGTTGTCCAATCAAGATTCTGATCCCACTCCTCAGCGTTGCAGTTTTTGTCTTTATAATCTCTAACACTCCAGCGTCTCCTTGAAGACCTTTTAATTTTGTCCCGAAGGCTGCATTTCCCCAACCTATAGATTGCTTTCAGAAAATAAGGTTCATGCCCTCTCTCTTTTTGTCTCTGCAGATTTCATGGTCTTTTAAACAATGTAAGGAAATTAAACAAGAAAGTCTGGTTCACCAAATAAAAAAAAAATAGCACAACATTTAAAGAAAAAATGTCTGAAAAAATAGGACTAAGGTTATGAAATTTACAGTATATTCATGGTAGACAGTGGTAATATTTTATTCACAAAGATCATGCTGTAAATTCAGATATTGTCAAAGCAAATAAGGAAATTGAGGAGAAATGTCTTTGTTAAGAAGTTCAGGTTTATTGTTATGGGTGCAAAATTTCTCCCTTCCACCTGCAACTTGACTATGTAAGTTGTGCTTAATGATGTTGGAAGTAGAAAAGCTATCAGGTGTTGTTTCTTCAGTGCTAAAACCACTTTCTTTGGGGTCCTCTTGACCCACCTCATGATTCACTGTATGAATTGTTGAGTCACAAGGTCTCTTAACCTTCTTAAAAAGAATCTATCACTCCAGTGTCGGTCACCAGCAACCTCAAAGCAGTCAACATATGTAATATACTGAGGTGATCAGATACACCTGCTGCTGCCCTGTTCTACCTGAGACCTGAACAGATAAAAGCGAAACATCACAGAGATAAAATAAAAACAGACCCACCTGGGAGAATCATGAAAGCAGCCAGGTCCTGCCCTTGTTCGAGAGGTCTTGGGAGGCTCTGCCTGAGAGAACACGGAGGACTTCTTTCAGTTTTGGCAGCTGTTGCTAGAAGCTCTGCCTGAGAGAGGCAGTGATTGCCCAGCTGACTGACGCCTGAAGGACTTCCATACCCTTTCAACTCTTCTATTGGCATGCTGGTCTCCCAAATCATGCTGTGTTTTGCCGCCCTACTCTTATTACTGCCTGTGTGCTGAATATTAGTTGCACGACTGGTAGTGTGTGAAGGCCTTGCAGTAAACAATGAATCTGAGCATATATTATTGGCTTTGAGTCACTGGGAAATCCTCCAACTAAGTTAGGTCAGAGTTAGCACACCTAGAACGTGGTGAACCTAATTAACATATCAATTGGTGTAGCTAATAAAGAGATCATCCTAGATTTAGATCATCTTAAATCCAACAAGTATCTTTATAAGAGAAGAGAAGACAGATGCAAATGGAAAGAAGTCAAGTGAAGATGAAGGCAGATTAGAGTGATCCTGCCACAAGCCTGGAGTCATTATGAGCTGAAAGAAGCAAGAAAGCCATCTTCTCTAAAGCCTTCAGAGACAGTGTGGTCCTCTCAACACATTCATTACAGACTCTGGCCTCCAGAATTGCGAAAGGGTACACTTCTGTTGTTTTAACCCATAAAGTTCGTAGTAATTTTTTATAGCAGCTCCAGGATACTAATCTAGAGTGCAAAGTGGGGGTAGGGCACGTGACTATAAGGTGAAAAGCGATTGGTTGGGGAGGATTCTAGCTGAATCTTCTAAGGCTAAATCCTCTAAGGTTATTTAAACGTAAGTAGGCTTTTCTAGTGGTTAGATATTTCATGATATTTCATCTGTTGCTGACAGTTTTTTGTTTTTTTTTTTGAAAATAATTTCCAACCCCAGAGGTGAGACAGAGTTTATATGCATGTCAGAGAGCATTCTGGGAGCAGTCGAGAAACATTCTGGAAGTGCCTGGGAGCCCATAAGAGCCCATGTAAAGATATTTACTTATGCCCCTATTTTCTGTCCATTACCTCATCTTTGTCTGCTTCTGTGACATATACCCTGGAGTCAGGACCATTCTGGTTCAATATTTCGAGGCACAAAACTTCTGGTCCTCTTAGTAGCCTGGGAGAAGAAATGATTCAGCCATTCATCAGGTTCATCTAACTTCAGCCCTCAATTTTTCACCGGACCTCCACAGTCTCTCCAAACTCAGAACACCTCAAGGAGTCAAGTGAATTGGACTAGTTTTATCTTATCATTCCCCTCTTTATCCTTAGGTTCCAGCTTTCTCTGCTCTGCTAGAGTCCATTTCCTCCCTTTCTTTTAAAATAGGTAGTGACATTGTTTCTTCAAGGTGTTTTCTTCTCCATTTTTTTTCTCATGGACCTGTATGCCTCTTGCCATTTTAGTTGATGTTCTAAAATGAAACAAAAGTAAACAAACTTGTTCAGTCTGATTGTCATACCATAATTCTCCTCTTTATATTTTATCTAATTTGCTGACACTACTGCCCATCAACTTACCACAGCTACAAAGCTGAAATTCAAATGTATTTCTTCTCCCTTGTCTCCCATACCACTTAATCCCAAAGGCAGACATATCTTGCCTCATTTAAAAAAAAAAAAAATCAGTACACTAATCTCTAACCCTAATGATACTGCTTTAAAGGCTTCTTGTCATCTATCAGTTAACTACTGAGACACAATGTCCCTCCTTTTAGAATGCATCCTGAAACCCATCATCCACAGATCTGCAGAGTCATCTCTCTCATATGCACAGCTGAAGGTGTACCTTCTCTTTTCATACCCTTCAAAAGCTGATCTCATAGGTCTAGATCAATGCGCAGCTTAGCATGGAACACAGGGCCCTCCTGGTAGAATCTTTTGACATCATCTCATTCATAAATTTTCACTGCTCCCAGGCTTATACTCAATGTTCTAGAATTAGCTACAATCTCTATAGCTTTGTCATTTCCTCAGATTAAAATGACTTTCTTACTTCATCTTTTCAGTCTCCTCCCAATCTTCCAAAACAAATCAGGCCATTTGTTTTCTCCACTGTGAAGCCTTCCTTGTCCCCTGCCTCCCCTACCCAGCCTATCTTGCTCAACCTGGCTGACTTAGCCACTGATTATTTTCTTTGATCCTGGAAGCTACCTCCATTATTATCTTTATTATAATTATCTTTAAATACTCTCTTTTTCTCCTTTGAGATGTAGATCTTTTACAGTAGGTACTGTTCTTTATTTAAAGTTTAATTATTGCTTCTAGCATAGTGATAGGTACATAATTGAATTTAATGAAAAATTAACAGATCCCTTTGTCCTGAAGAAGGAAGCAGACAGAGAGGTGAGAGTATACTCTGACATTAAAGTAGGTAGTAATGTGCATTCCAATTCATTTTTGTCTTTTTCTAGTACTAACAAACTTCATTGCTCAATGATATTACTTATTACTTCTTGAAATGTAGTTTCCTACCTTCTCCTACTAACTATTCCAACTCAGGTCAGATACATTGCATGTTCAAAGCTCCCCATACAAAAGAAGTCTTATATTAATATGATCCATCAGAAATAATGACATTCAGAACTTATTCCTTTTCTGTGTTGCAAGGTCAATTTTCCTACCTCTATTGAAGCATTCATCACTCTAAACAGCAAAGCAAAATACCTCCCAGGACTTAAGATTAGAATTATGGTAATATCAACTTGCAGTGGTTGACCTAGCCTTGCATAAAGTATAATACTTCCAAGCAATCACAGACAAATGGATGATTAAGCATTTTTTTCAAAAAAGAGGTCAGGATCTTGCTTTAGAAAAAGACTACCTATATTGACAGGCTTAAGTCTGCTATATAATTAATGTCTAAAGTGAGGAACGTTTCAATCAGGAAAAAATGAATGTTTAGTGGAGAAAAAAGAGAAACTGTGGAATTCTAATATGCATCTAGCATTGACGACTGCACTGAAGAGTATAAACTTTCTATCAAATTTGGGGGAGACACACACATCATACACACAAACACACACACACACACAGAGGCACATTCTGAGATACATTGATGATATCACTGATGAATTTTGGTTCTGTTTAAATAGCTCTTTCTTTCATTATTCTGAGAAGATAAAGCTATTCTTTCCATCTATATATCCAAGCATACATTAACTGCTCAGGAAGTTTTGTTAAGCGGGTGTGTATATGTACAATATTTTAAATACAAACATATGTTGGTGTATTGATTATAAATCTCAGTTACAAACTATGATTACATCAGTTCCATTCTTAGGTTGTGATTTTATAAGCCTTATGGAAAACTATGTTGATGGCGAGATTACTCGACAGTTTCTTTTATATCGTTTTTCTTTCTCACTTTGTTATTCTGCAGTCCAAGGTAACCCTTTCATAGAAGCAGAGCCAAGAATAACAACATTATTCATCTTCTCTACCTTCAAGTTGAAGTGTGCTGTATCAGCTACTAATATTCCAAACACTATGAAATAAGTTGTCTGGAGCTTTGTGGCTCCTTCTTATTCCTACTTCCTCTGTTTGGTTTGCTTTGTGATGTGTAATAGCCCTTGACATGTTATATCCAATTATATTAAAACATGGTACATCACATAGGTCATGTCCCAGGAGGTCATGATTTAACATGGAGGAGAGGAATATTCTTAGGAAATAAAAGCAGATGCTAGAGAATTGAAGATGTCCACAAATTACCCAGAGTAACAAAAATAAGCTATATATATATATTCTTCCTGCCTTTTCTCTCTTCATTGTGTGGAAGACAGTGTCATGTCTAATTTTCTCTTTGGGTTCATCATTTTCATGAGCATGTTATGTGCCAAATGTGAATACATCTAGTAGATGTAGTAAAAGATGCTAACATTCTGAATATATTCCCCCAAACAGCCTTAAGAATTCGATCCTTTATTACTGTATCCCACTAGACT
>NW_012103476.1:1475153-1477578 GCF_000951045.1 Mandrillus leucophaeus
TGCAAGGTCAATTTTCCTACCTCTATTGAAGCATTCATCACTCTAAACAGCAAAGCAAAATACCTCCCAGGACTTAAGATTAGAATTATGGTAATATCAACTTGCAGTGGTTGACCTAGCCTTGCATAAAGTATAATACTTCCAAGCAATCACAGACAAATGGATGATTAAGCATTTTTTTCAAAAAAGAGGTCAGGATCTTGCTTTAGAAAAAGACTACCTATATTGACAGGCTTAAGTCTGCTATATAATTAATGTCTAAAGTGAGGAACGTTTCAATCAGGAAAAAATGAATGTTTAGTGGAGAAAAAAGAGAAACTGTGGAATTCTAATATGCATCTAGCATTGACGACTGCACTGAAGAGTATAGACTTTCTATCAAATTTGGGGGAGACACACACATCATACACACAAACACACACACACACACAGAGGCACATTCTGAGATACATTGATGATATCACTGATGAATTTTGGTTCTGTTTAAATAGCTCTTTCTTTCATTATTCTGAGAAGATAAAGCTATTCTTTCCATCTATATATCCAAGCATACATTAACTGCTCAGGAAGTTTTGTTAAGCGGGTGTGTATATGTACAATATTTTAAATACAAACATATGTTGGTGTATTGATTATAAATCTCAGTTACAAACTATGATTACATCAGTTCCATTCTTAGGTTGTGATTTTATAAGCCTTATGGAAAACTATGTTGATGGCGAGATTACTCGACAGTTTCTTTTATATCGTTTTTCTTTCTCACTTTGTTATTCTGCAGTCCAAGGTAACCCTTTCATAGAAGCAGAGCCAAGAATAACAACATTATTCATCTTCTCTACCTTCAAGTTGAAGTGTGCTGTATCAGCTACTAATATTCCAAACACTATGAAATAAGTTGTCTGGAGCTTTGTGGCTCCTTCTTATTCCTACTTCCTCTGTTTGGTTTGCTTTGTGATGTGTAATAGCCCTTGACATGTTATATCCAATTATATTAAAACATGGTACATCACATAGGTCATGTCCCAGGAGGTCATGATTTAACATGGAGGAGAGGAATATTCTTAGGAAATAAAAGCAGATGCTAGAGAATTGAAGATGTCCACAAATTACCCAGAGTAACAAAAATAAGCTATATATATATATTCTTCCTGCCTTTTCTCTCTTCATTGTGTGGAAGACAGTGTCATGTCTAATTTTCTCTTTGGGTTCATCATTTTCATGAGCATGTTATGTGCCAAATGTGAATACATCTAGTAGATGTAGTAAAAGATGCTAACATTCTGAATATATTCCCCCAAACAGCCTTAAGAATTCGATCCTTTATTACTGTATCCCACTAGACTGGCAATATTGTAAATAGAGAAAAAATAAAATGGACAAGATCAAAACTGTAAATTATTGAAACTACCTCCTCCCAAAATAAGTGCTTAAACATGATAAGAATATTTCCTTTGTATTTTATAAACAAATGTTGCACTATAATTCATACAATTTGTTCTAAGTCTAAAAAAGTCTCAAAAACACTAATATTTAGGTATTTAAAACTGAAAATAGATGGAACTATATCACTGTAAAAATATAGACACTGGACTTTGCAAATCATGAATCAACATTGGGAAACAGTCGTTGTACACATCTGTGAACATATGAAATTCAAGGAAGACAAAAGGATAAACCCAATAGTAGAGCTCATGACTCAAATCTACAAAGTCTCACATTGCCTTTTAAAGTTTTATTTACAACAATTTTCTCACTACCTTCAGTTTGCTCTGGCCTCTTGTTTTCCTTTCCTGTTTATCTTTATTCTTTTTGTATACCCTTTAAACCCATATCCTTCATCATTTTCCACAAATTGTCTTTCATATTTAGAATAAACTTTAAATTGCAAGCAATAGGATTATTAAAGAATGTTAAGGTGCACGAAAAGACACAGATACCTGATCATTAGGAAAATGTCAACAAGAGGCTTTGGATTGGAAGGACTCATGGAAGATCTGCAAACCCAATAGTCTTCTGTCTGGTTCTCTCTTGCTTTCTCCATTTCTAATCCCCCATCCTTTGTCCCTACCCCCCGCCTTCTCTCTCTCTCTCTCTCTCTCTCTCTTTCTCTCTGCTTTGTGGTGTATAATAGCCTTTGACATGTTATATTTAATTATTTTAAAGCATGCTGCATTGCATATGTCATGTTCCAGGAGGTCGTGATTTAACATGGAGAAGAGAAATTTTCTTAGGAGAGGACTTTTCTTCTACTCCTCCTTCTCTCTCTCTCTCTCTCTCTCTCTCTTCCCCACCTCCTTCCCTTTCTGTTTCTTTCTTCTTTCTCTTTCCCTCACCCCAATCTCTCCCTGCAAGTGTGTCTCCATCTGGAGCATCTGCCTTTGATTTCTCTGCCTTGCTCAAGGTCCAGTGTGTGATCATGCCATAA
>NW_012103476.1:1478523-1530620 GCF_000951045.1 Mandrillus leucophaeus
GCCTGGCCAACAACTTGCCTTTATATCAATTCAATCAACACAGAGACTATTGACTTTATACGAAGAAATTATTCATTTCCTTATCCTCACATTTATTTCACACTGTTAAGCTGAATTTAATTTTGACATCAAATAAAGTTTATGTTCTTGATAATATTTTCAAAACAAATTATTCAAACACGTAGAGTGTGCTTCTTCAAAATTGACATTCAAAACAAATGGGGCCAGGTGCGGTGGCTCATGCCTGTAATCCCAGCACTTTGAGAGGCTGAGGCAGGTGGATTGCATGAGGTCAGGAAGGAGTTCAAGATCAGCCTGAGCAACATGGTGTAACTCCATCTCTACTAAAAATACAAACGTTAGCAGAGCGTGGTGGTGCACACCTGTAATCCGAGCTACTCTGGAGGCTGAGTCAAGAGAGTCGCTTCTACCTGGGAGGTGGAGGTTGCAGTGAGCTGAGATCATGCCACTGCAGTCCGGCCTGGGCAACAGAGCAACTCCCTCTTGACAACAACAACAAAAAATGGCATCATTTTATTTTAACCCATTATACAATCTTCACCTTCAAAACAATTCCCTGATGTTTTTCACTGCAGTCAGTGATCTGGTGTTGATTGAACATTTGACTTCTGCCTGATAGAATGTATTATACTAAGGTAAAACTCTGCCACACTGTCTGATTACTTTATCCTTGCCCTTCCCTATTGGATAGGTATTTATGACTAGTTACCTGGTGATTTTGACTGAGAGTCAATAGAAATTCAACAATTAGAGAGCCATGTAGAAATCATTAACAGCTATGTAAGTATAATATCTTGTCTAAGAAGTAGAACTAAATCAACCCCTAGCTACTACCCAGGACTTTGTAACTTAAATGTAGCCTAAAGTAATCAAACAATTAATTGTCAGCTCTTTAAAAGTAGCTAAACTTCTTTCCCCCTGTGGATTGTGAACATCGAAAGGTTTTAGGCCAGGTGTGGTGGCTCATGCCTGTAATCTCAGCACTTTGGGAGGCCGAGGCAGGTGGATCACCTAAGATCGGGAGTACGAGACCAGCCTGACCAACGTGGAGAAACTCCGTCTCTACTAAATAAATAAAAATTGTAAAACCTCGTTAAATCGCACGTCTCATTTCAGTCATCTTTCCCTTTCACAATTAAATCTCTTAAAAGACATAAGTCAATGATTCCAGGTCTTTATCACATATTGTTTATGCTACTGCAATCTGATTTCCTGCCTCCACCACTGTATTTTGCTCTTGTCCAACAGACCAGTGCGAACTTTTCTGTAAAAGGTAACTTTTCATACCTTATCTAACCTGACTTGTCAGTATTAGTTGTATTGATTGAGGACCCTTCTTCTTAAATGATTTCTTTTTTCCATCCTGGATATCCACTTTTGCTTACCGGAATTAACAGTTCATCCACCCATAGAATTTGCTGTTTCTTCAGAATTCTATCCTAGGCTTTCGTCTTTTCTCACTTTAACACTTGTACTAGGTGATCTCCTTTATTCCCATTACTTCAATTATCATCTCTATGAGGCTGTCTTCGAAATATATCTCCAGCTCAGACCACCTTAATGAGCTCCAAGTCCATGTATCCAACGAGGCTCCTGCAGATCCCAAAGCACCGTAAATATCAGCTAAGTTCTTTGCATGTGTCTTCTAATTTGCGTTTGCTCATAGTTCCTGTATTTGGTAGGACGTCCTAGAAATGGACTTAAGGAAGGAAATTTGTAGCTAGAAAATTTCAGGGGAACACTGCTGGTAGGAGAATAGGGAGAGTGGGCTCAGAAGAAAGAGGAGTTGAATTGCAATGCACTTGCGAAAATAGGCTTTAGTTAATACCACAGTAAGCTCTAAAGCTGAAGTGGCCCTTCTGAGTTGTTCCAATTTGAGGCAAAACAGTTGTATCTTTATACGAAGGCATTCACCATTTTGCCTGACCATTGAAGGATGGTTAGGAACGTTGAAAAATGCACCTCCTTTTGGAAAGACCAATCTTTAGGAAAACCTCAGATGAGCCAACAGCTGGCCTTAGTGAGCTAGCTGGTATCATTCCTGGTAGCTGGATGAATGAATGCCTCATTTCCAAAGAGTGATGTCGGAGGCTCAAGAAGTATCTATTGCAGTACATAATATCCAGAATACGAATCAACCCCAGCTTGGTACAGATTCTCTAAGATTCTTATTCTCTTTCACAGAGAAACTTAGAAAAGGGAGATTAATTGGACAGAGTAATGTTTTACAGTGGTGTAGCAATTCTGCAGGCAACTCTTATCATGTCTGCCTAGTTTACATGCCCCACACCCTCTCTTAGCATCTCTGTTAGCCTAATTGCATTAAAAGGTAGAATGAGTCACACATGCATTCCAGAGGTGTCTGGGCTTATCCATCTTCAGCATGCATTTCTCGGGATGTGACCACTGCACTTGTCCATTTGAAATACAATTTGGACAGAAGAGTAGCAAGGGATACTCCAATGTTTCACCCGAATACCAAATTAATTCTTCCCTGCCTCCCTGTATAATATCACCCCTGGTTCCTCCCTTGCTAATTGTGATACTCTTCTTTGACATGGAGAGATGTAATCACTAGGTGGCAACCACAAATTAAAGTTCAGAGGTACTCTTAGTATGTTTCCCAGTGAAGGCATTCCTTCTCAAGAAACTAGAAACTTTGGACCTATGGAACCTAAAGACTTAGAGATAGGAAACATGAATTTCCCATGTTGGAAGCGACAATGGGTGAAACACTTCTATTTTCATTCTTTGATATCTGTAGCTGTGTATTCTACTTAATAGGGACACATCACCATAAAATGATAATTACTTTAGAATGAATGCTGCATTATGGAACATGGAACCATGGAACCCCATCATTTAAAAGTATCCCTTCCAAAGGGGTGCATCACCTGCAGCTTTAAAACATATTTCTTTGCCCTATCAGGATAGTAGCTTCTGGGTATTATGATTTGCAATGTGATCAGCAGATTCCATGGTCATGAGTTCCTTGTCAAAAAAGACAGTTTTAAAAAATCAAATGTGGAATTACACATCTGCAAATCTATAAATTTTCTGTGGCCAAAGCCCTGTGGGCAGGAAAGACAAATCCTTAGCTGGAATAGATACTGATCTCAATCAAGAAGAATCACTGATCTTTTAGATTAAAAGTAGTAGTACCTAATAAATGTGCCAACAGGTTTTGGGCGTGCAACATTGATTTATTCTATTAGATATTTGAACATTAGGCTTGGACAGTAGAAACCAATGCTGTTGGTGCCATGAATAGCTATGATTTCTGCTCTTTTGGCTACTCTGTTATGAATTACTTAGCCAATACTCAATGACAGAGGTTTGCTGATGCCTGTCAACTATGCCATTCTGTTTACGTGATTGCTTAGTACCTGTATTAGTCCATTTTCATACTGCTATAAAGAACTTCCAAATACTGGGTAATTTGTAAAGGAAAGAGGTTTAATTGACTCACAGTCCCACAGGGCTGAGGAGACATCAGGAAACTTACGATCATGGTAAAAGGGGAAGCAAACACATCCTACTTCTCTTGGTGGCAGGAAGGGGAAGAATGTGTGCTGAGCTAAGGGAGCGCACCTGATAAAACCATCAGATCTCATGAGAACACAGTCACTATCATGAGAACAGCATAGAGGGAAGCCACTCCCATAATTCAATTACCTTCCACAAGGTCCCTTCAACATGTGGGGATTATGGGAACTACAAGATTTGGGTGGGGACACAGCCAAAGTGTATCAGTGCCCTTTCAATGGAGAATTCTCTCTGATGGCTATTAACTTGCATTTTAAGGATCTTTATACTTTATGCCCACTGACATCACCTACCCCTGCCCTCTTTTGAAAAAAGTTCCTGCTCTCTGAATAAAAAAAACAAGCCATTCACCACTGCCAATGTCAGAGAGTGCAAAGTAACTGTTTGTGCCACATAAATAATTGATTCTTATCCTCACTCATAAGGGATGGCAAAAAAAGCCATTAACAAAAACTATGTTAATCTCTTAAAATGCTACATATAGAATAGCAGATCCAATTGAGGCAACCTCTATTTAAAGATGCCTCTGCCAGGACCCATCTACCTTTGTATGGGCCATGTTGATATGACTGGGATGTATTGGAGATTACTCTTTGCATCTTTCAAGATTTTGACAATCTCTGCTATTCTTTTCCCACCACTAATGCAGTTTGGGTTTGGATTTACATTTCAACCAGGCACACTTTCCCAGTGAGATGTCTCTTATCCCATATGCCAAGAAACTACTGTGGTAGTTATGTCATTTATCAAGCATGTTTATTCCTGCTGTGCATTTGCTAAAATGATCTTCTAGGTAGTTTAATGGATCCAATGAACATGAATCAGCTTTAGAAACAGTGCTCCATATTTTATTATTCAAAGCATGGCAATGCCCATACATTTTCTACTGTATGATTGCCATATAATTGGCTTTAGGTACATTTTGGGGAGAATTATTGTGACACCATTTTTTTTTCAAGACAGCCTCTACTTCAATGAAAGTTTCAAAGTCTGAGTACCGGCTCAGGTCCAGAAACCGAGCCAGTGATGATGAATTTTATTGTATCTTCTGCCCTTACCTCCTGATTATTCATCTTTGGTGTATGTACATGTTTATCTTATACATTGAGAAATACTCTCATTGGCCACCCATCTCCCTTCCTCTCAGAACATTATGTTCTAATCATTATTTCCATAACCCTCTGCAGTTGAGAATTTCTGTCTCAATATTGTTTATTGCTTAATTGTACTCCTGCTTTTTCCTGTATTTAAACATAGCCATCTGGTCTCTATTATTTTGAGATCCAATTATTCCTATTGTTTCCTGTTGTTTTTAAGAAGACCAATTCTATAACGATACTCAATGACAGAGGTTTGCTGATGCCTGTCAACTATGCCATTCTGTTTACGTGATTGCTTAGTACCTGTATTAGTCCATTTTCATACTGCTATAAAGAACTTCCAAATACTGGGTAATTTGTAAAGGAAAGAGGTTTAATTGACTCACAGTCCCACAGGGCTGAGGAGACATCAGGAAACTTACGATCATGGTAAAAGGGGAAGTGTTCCAATTTGAGGCAAAACAGTTGTATCTTTATACGAAGGCATTCACCATTTTGCCTGACCATTGAAGGATGGTTAGGAACGTTGAAAAATGCACCTCCTTTTGGAAAGACCAATCTTTAGGAAAACCTCAGATGAGCCAACAGCTGGCCTTAGTGAGCTAGCTGGCATCATTCCTGGTAGCTGGATGAATGAATGCCTCATTTCCAAAGAGTGATGTTGGAGGCTCAAGAAGTATCTATTGCAGTACATAATATCCAGAATACGAATCAACCCCAGCTTGGTACAGATTCTCTAAGATTCTTATTCTCTTTCACAGAGAAACTTAGAAAAGGGAGATTAATTGGACAGAGTAATGTTTTACAGTGGTGTAGCAATTCTGCAGGCAACTCTTATCATGTCTGCCTAGTTTACATGCCCCACACCCTCTCTTAGCATCTCTGTTAGCCTAATTGCATTAAAAGGTAGAATGAGTCACACATGCATTCCAGAGGTGTCTGGGCTTATCCATCTTCAGCATGCATTTCTCGGGATGTGACCACTGCACTTGTCCATTTGAAATACAATTTGGACAGAAGAGTAGCAAGGGATACTCCAATGTTTCACCCAAATACCGAATTAATTCTTCCCTGCCTCCCTGTATAATATCACCCCTGGTTCCTCCCTTGCTAATTGTGATACTCTTCTTTGACATGGAGAGATGTAATCACTAGGTGGCAACCACAAATTAAAGTTCAGAGGTACTCTTAGTATGTTTCCCAGTGAAGGCATTCCTTCTCAAGAAACTAGAAACTTTGGACCTATGGAACCCAAAGACTTAGAGATAGGAAACATGAATTTCCCATGTTGGAAGCGACAATGGGTGAAACACTTCTATTTTCATTCTTTGATATCTGTAGCTGTGTATTCTACTTAATAGGGACACACCACCATAAAATGATAATTACTTTAGAATGAATGCTGCATGATGGAACATGGAACCATGGAACCCCATCATTTAAAAGTATCCCTTCCAAAGGGGTGCATCACCTGCAGCTTTAAAACATATTTCTTTGCCCTATCAGGATAGTAGCTTCTGGGTATTATGATTTGCAATGTGATCAGCAGATTCCATGGTCATGAGTTCCTTGTCAAAAAAGACAGTTTTAAAAAATCAAATGTGGAATTACACATCTGCAAATCTATAAATTTTCTGTGGCCAAAGCCCTGTGGGCAGGAAAGACAAATCCTTAGCTGGAATAGATACTGATCTCAATCAAGAAGAATCACTGATCTTTTAGATTAAAAGTAGTAGTACCTAATAAATGTGCCAACAGGTTTTGGGCGTGCAACATTGATTTATTCTATTAGATATTTGAACATTAGGCTTGGACAGTAGAAACCAATGCTGTTGGTGCCATGAATAGCTATGATTTCTGCTCTTTTGGCTACTCTGTTATGAATTACTTAGCCAATACTCAATGACAGAGGTTTGCTGATGCCTGTCAACTATGCCATTCTGTTTACGTGATTGCTTAGTACCTGTATTAGTCCATTTTCATACTGCTATAAAGAACTTCCAAATACTGGGTAATTTGTAAAGGAAAGAGGTTTAATTGACTCACAGTCCCACAGGGCTGAGGAGACATCAGGAAACTTACGATCATGGTAAAAGGGGAAGCAAACACATCCTACTTCTCTTGGTGGCAGGAAGGGGAAGAATGTGTGCTGAGCTAAGGGAGCGCACCTGATAAAACCATCAGATCTCATGAGAACACAGTCACTATCATGAGAACAGCATAGAGGAAAGCCACTCCCATAATTCAATTACCTTCCACAAGGTCCCTTCAACATGTGGGGATTATGGGAACTACAAGATTTGGGTGGGGACACAGCCAAAGTGTATCAGTGCCCTTTCAATGGAGAATTCTCTCTGATGGCTATTAACTTGCATTTTAAGGATCTTTATACTTTATGCCCACTGACATCACCTACCCCTGCCCTCTTTTGAAAAAAGTTCCTGCTCTCTGAATAAAAAAAACAAGCCATTCACCACTGCCAATGTCAGAGAGTGCAAAGTAACTGTTTGTGCCACATAAATAATTGATTCTTATCCTCACTCATAAGGGATGGCAAAAAAAGCCATTAACAAAAACTATGTTAATCTCTTAAAATGCTACATATAGAATAGCAGATCCAATTGAGGCAACCTCTATTTAAAGATGCCTCTGCCAGGACCCATCTACCTTTGTATGGGCCATGTTGATATGACTGGGATGTATTGGAGATTACTCTTTGCATCTTTCAAGATTTTGACAATCTCTGCTATTCTTTTCCCACCACTAATGCAGTTTGGGTTTGGATTTACATTTCAACCAGGCACACTTTCCCAGTGAGATGTCTCTTATCCCATATGCCAAGAAACTACTGTGGTAGTTATGTCATTTATCAAGCATGTTTATTCCTGCTGTGCATTTGCTAAAATGATCTTCTGGGTAGTTTAATGGATCCAATGAACATGAATCAGCTTTAGAAACAGTGCTCCATATTTTATTATTCAAAGCATGGCAATGCCCATACATTTTCTACTGTATGATTGCCATATAATTGGCTTTAGGTACATTTTGGGGAGAATTATTGTGACACCATTTTTTTTTCAAGACAGCCTTTACTTCAATGAAAGTTTCAAAGTCTGAGTACCAGCTCAGGTCCAGAAACCGAGCCAGTGATGATGAATTTTATTGTATCTTCTGCCCTTACCTCCTGATTATTCATCTTTGGTGTATGTACATGTTTATCTTATACATTGAGAAATACTCTCATTGGCCACCCATCTCCCTTCCTCTCAGAACATTATGTTCTAATCATTATTTCCATAACCCTCTGCAGTTGAGAATTTCTGTCTCAATATTGTTTATTGCTTAATTGTACTCCTGCTTTTTCCTGTATTTAAACATAGCCATCTGGTCTCTATTATTTTGAGATCCAATTATTCCTATTGTTTCCTGTTGTTTTTAAGAAGACCAATTCTATAACGAAATCCCTTATTGTTAGTCATGTCCTAGAGAGGACAGCCATCATTGAGCTATGCAGCAATGCTGTTGTCCCTAATAATAGAGTGCCTTCCCAGTTCTTACGTAAAACATCATCAGCTGCTGAGTTTTCTGATCTTATGTCACAGATCTTCTCTACAATGGTCATTTTCTAACAAGATATTTCTGCTCCCCTTTTGACACAGCCCTGACAGAATCTAGTCCCCAGATACTCTGCAGGCTTTTCCTAGTATATGCTGAATAGGCCCCTTTATTCCATTAGCAGGACCAGAACTAATTTTACTTAACTCTCATTAATAATCTGATGACCACGAAAAGAAGAATGGATAGATCCCTAAAAAGGGGTGAGCTCTATTATCAAGGAGGAGGTACGTAATTATGCTACGTAAGGGGTAAGATTCAGACTTATAAGATGTGTATAAGAGACAGTACGTAATTATGCTACGTAAGGGGTAAGATTCAGACTTATATGAAAAGAGTGAGCCCTTTCTGCAGGCCCAGGGAGTTCTGGAGATCTGGGGTTTTATCATTCTTCAAGGACTTTGACTCAGAAGTTCCCCACTTCAACTGTGAACATTGTGTATCATCCCAATCAGTGTTATTATCTGAATTGCAGAGTTAAAAAAAAAAAAACTCTACAGAAAGAGCAGAATTATGAGGTTGAGAACCCAACCTGCCTGGAAATATTCTACACTTATAATTAAATCTTGTGCCTTATTTTAAAGTTTCTGCCCTTGAAATACCAAAGATAAATATCTTTTTCAAAGCAGCCTTCTCACTTAAACTTTCACAGTCACTTAAACTTTGATTAACAATGTCAGTCTCTCCTTATCTTTCTCCAATATATATTTGTAGCATTTAATAATGGCCATGTGATACCACAGTCCTTATGACTGCCAATTCCCACCACAGCTCACAACTGTTCTGAGCTATTGCACAATTCAGTTCATTTCATTTCGTCAGTATCGCATCTGAATTCCTCAGTAGTCAATTGCAGTACAACCGTAGTGAGGGACCGTCACTACTCCATGTGCCTCCAATTCTCTGGTCCTCATGGCCCATCAGCCAGCAAGTAAGTGATCCAGTCTCAAAAATTACCTCTTTAAAGACTGTCTCCCAATACAGTCACATTCTGAGGTCTTAGGGGTTAGGACTTCAACATATAAATTTTGGTGAAATACATTACTTCTCCAAATGTGGCTCACTCTAATGTAGGCTTCTCTATATATTATTTCCTTGGTTTAACTCTCCCAGTCTTTCAGGTTTGGAATGGAATTCCATTCTCACTTTCCTTAAATTTGTAAAATTGAATTAAATGGCTTTCAATTGAATTCCCACTGTATTCTTACCATTCATGCCATAAAACTTTTCAGATGTTATTTGATTATTTTCATACTCATTTACTTCCCCATTATACTGTAAATTCCAAAAGGAAAGAACGTTATCTTATTTACTATCAAACCCTCAGGACCTAACACAGTACCTAACATCTACTAGCATCACCATAAATAATTTGATTATATCTTTTTATTGCATTATTAATTACTTGAAGGCAGAGTGTGTGCATTATTCAACACTGAATCTCAAATAGTGTATTAGCCCATTTTCATAATGCAATGAAGAAATACCCAAGACTGAGTAATTCATAAGAAAAAGAGGTTTAATGAACTTAAAGTTCCATGTGACTAGGGAGGCTCACAATGATGGCAGACAGCAAAGGAGGAGCAAAGGCACATCTTGCATGGCGGCAGGCAAGAGAGTGTGTGCAGGGGGAACTGCCCTTTATAAAGCCATCAGATATCATGAGATTTATTCACTATCATGACAACAGGATGGGAAAATCTCCTCCCATGATTCAATTATCTCCCACCAGATAACTCCCATGATACATGGGGATTATAGGAGCTGCAATTTAAAATGAGATTTGATTGTGGGTACAAACAAACCATATCACATAGCATTCAGAAAAATTCCTATTTACCCAATGGTAAGTATATAACAATTGTTTATTCAAATTTACCTAACTGATTGCTTAAAATATTTTGTCAATTTTTGAAACATCTATAGAAATTTGATTGCTTCAGGGATATAGTCATTAACTCACTTTACTTGTGTACTTTTTTATAAGTTCTGATTATACTTAATAATTTTGTTTTCAAAAATGGGTCTTAAATGCTAGGTGAGTGAAAGAGTTGAATTTCATAAAACATTTCTTTTAATATTAATTATTTATCTTTTAATATTAATTATTTTCCTCAAACTATTTGTATTATGAACTGTTTTTTTCATTAAATCTTGCTGAGCCTAAAAAAACACTTTAAAGGGTTTTTTTGAAAGAGTAACATAGTGTACCTAAAAAGTTATTTATAATACAATAAAATAAGATATTCAGGAAAGCTGGAAGGAAGGAAGTAACTGGAAATATGGGAACAAATATCTTTGAGCTCATTCTTTTTTATTTTTTAACCTCTGAACTTTTTATTGGCCTCCTGCTCCCCAAAGGCACCCTGCTTCTGCTGGCTTAATGTCTGAGAACTTTGGTGTCATTGGTCTCAGACACCACTTTGCCATCCACTCTCTGGCAGGTGGCCGTCTTTTGGATGGTTTGCATAGAGTTGCTGCTGTCCAGGGCATTACAAAGATTGAAGTCCTCACCATCTTCCAGCAGGAGGTGGTATGTGGCGATCTCAGCCTCCAGCTTGACTTTGATGTTCAGCAGCGCCTCCTACTCTTGGACCTGGTGCTGCCCCTCTGTCCGGATCTGTGCCAGCTCGGACTCCAGGTGCATCAGGGTCCTGTTGAGATGTTCCATCTGCAGGGCGTAGCAGGCCTCCAACTCCCTCAGACTGTTCTCCAGTCTGGCCTTCAGATTTCTCATCGAGTCCAGGTCGATCTCCAAGGACTGAACTGTGTGTCTCAGCTCCATGAGTATCATCTCAGCAGCTCCAACCTCGACGGACTGTGTGGTGACCACTGTGGTGCTCTCCTCAATCTGCTGAGACTAGTACTTGTCCAGCTCCTCTCGGTTTTTCCGAGCCAGCTCATCGTATTGGGCTTCGATGTCTGCCATGATCTTGGTGAGGTCCTGCAATTTGAGGGCATCTATTTCCACGGTCAACCCAGAGCTGGCAATCTGGGCTTGTAAGCCTTTTACTTCCTCTTCATGGTTCTTTTTCATGAAGAGCAGTTCCTTCTTGAGAGCCTCGATCTCTGTCTCCAGCTGCAGCTGAGTGACATTGGTGTCATCGGTGACCTTGCGGAGCCCATGGATGTTGCTCTCTACAGGCTGGCTCATGGCCAGCTCTGTCTCATAGGTGACTCTAAAGTCATCAGCAGCAATAAGGGCATTGTCGATCTGCAGAACAATGCAGGAATTATACACAATATTTGCGAAGATGTGAGCACTCAGGTCCTCGATAATTCTTGAAGTAATGGCCCCAGTCTCTGACCTGGGGTCCCTTCTTCTCCAGGTGCTCCTGGATTTTGGTCTCCAGCTTCCAGTTCTCAGTCTCCAGGCTCCTCAGTCTGTCCAGGTAGGAGGCCAGCCAGTTGTTCAGGCTTTGCATCGTCTCCACATTCTGGATGCCTCCAATTCCTGCCAGAACCCCAGCCATTCCCGCAGGCAGGACCCTGGACTCCAAGCCGACCCGGAAGCTGTTGGAGCAGGGCAGGAAGATCCAGGAACCAGAGCCCCGGTGCCTGCATAGATGGTGGAGAAGGTAGAGCGAGTGGTGAAGCTCAGGCTGTCTGGGAGGAGAGCAAGAGGGGAGGACTCAGGCTTTTTGAGCATCATTCTAAGAAATTAATCATAGAAATTAAAAGGTAGGAATAATTTAAATAAACACTTAAATTAATATGCTAATTTTAGACATGAATGTATGAATTAGAAAAATATAAATACTCCCCTGAGAAAGTATTTATGTTTCTCCCCTGAGAAAGTATTTATCCTATGTTATTTCATAACAGCAGCAAATCATATCCTCATAGGTTTTCTATAACCCTATATTCTCAAACAAAATAAATCTTGTTTTAAATACTTGAACTCACGTATGTATTTATGAGACAATGCAAATCCATATCACCTTTTAGAAATTTAGTTTGTTCAAAGCCTCATATTGAATACTTCTTGACAGGTAAAAATCTTGTAAAAATGAGATTTAAAACAAAGTGCAATAGATACTCCATCGGAAAGACATAAATGATATGGTTTAAAGGGAAAAGGTTAGTAAAATAATTCCTATTAACTCTCAGAAATTTTATCTTTATTTTTAAAGCACTGAGTATGAGCATCTAGATTAACATAAGTAAAAAAAAAAGATAAAAAAGCATAGCAAATGGTTGTTTAATAGAGTTTACTGACAAAAAGGTGCATGGAATGTCAATTAATAATAATAGAAGACATATTATATTACACTGTTTTTAATCCTTTACCAATTTTATGGTACTTCTGACATAATGATCTATTTGAGCCACAGTCTAATGAGGCAAATGGGCCAATTAATATAACAATTTTTATACACGTAGATATAAGCTCAGAGCTTTTGTGATTTGTCCAAATTTACCTAAATAAACTACCTCTGGTCAAAATCACCAATGAATTCTGCATTGCTAAACCATTGGTTAGTTCTCCATCCTAGTCTCACTTGACCTAGAAGTATTTACCACAACTCATTATTACTCCCGTATCTTTGATACACCACTTTTATCAGTCAAGACACCACTTGCTTTTCATTTTATTCCTTCCCCACTAGCTGCTACCCCTTCTCATTCTTTCAGTTGGTTTTTCTTCTCTTTCTGACTTCTTAATATCAAATGTCCCCACCTTAGTCTGCTTTGTGTTGCTAAAAGGGATATAGGGGCTGGGTAATTTATTAAGGAAAAAACTGTTGTTTATTTGGCTTGCAATTGTGATATCTGAAAAAGTTAAAGATTGGGCAACTGGTAAGGGCATCAGGCTGCTTCCACTTGTAGCAGAAGGTGAAGGAGAGCCAGCATGTGCAGAGATCACACGTGGAGAGAGGAAGCAAGAGAGAGACGCAAGTGCTGCCAGAACTTTTTAACAACCTCTTTTCCTGGGAACTGATAGAGTGAGAACTCACTTGCCCTTAAGGAAGGGCATTAATCTATTCTTGAGGGGTCTGCCCTCATGACCCAAATATCTCCCACTAAGACCCACCTACCAACACCAACACATTGGGCTTAAATTTCAACATGAAGTTTGTAAGGAACAAACATCTAAACTATAGCAGCCCCCTTTGCTTCCTCTGAGATATTCACTCCCTTATTGATTTCATTCTGCCTCCTCACTGAAAGTACCAACCATACCTCTCTAAAATGTATCTCTCTAACTGGAATTTTCCTCTTATACTCTGGATTTATATATTTGACTACCTATACAATATATCCATCTGGGTAGCCTATACACATCTCAGGTTACACATGCCAAGAGCTGAATTCCTGATTGCCTCCCTGTGACCTTTTGTACCTATTTGCTTTGTCTTCACTATAGATGGATAATCTACCTTTTAATCAGGCAGCAGATCCTATGAGATGAGGGGTGAGATTTGACCATTGGCTTTAGTAATGTACAAGTCATTGCTGAATTTGACAAAAGGTAATTTTCTTATGTAAATGCATGAGTTACAATATCACTAAATTTCTGTAAGAGAATACATAAAAATACTTTAAAGTACTGCTAAACCTTGTTACTTCCACTCCTCACACCCTAGTCAAAGCCACATCATCTCTCACCTGGATTATTGCAGTAAATTCTCTTATTAATTTAGTATTCTGCTTCTACATTTTTTCCTCCTCCACCTAGGCTATAGATGCCCCTCAACTTACAATGGGGTTGTGTCCCAATATACACATTGTAAGATGAAAATCTCATAAATAATAATAAAATAAACCCCCGTTTAACACATTTAACACACTTAACATCATAGCTTAGCCCAGTCTACCTTAAATATACTCAAAATGCTTACATTACCCTACAGTTGGGCAAAATCATCTAACACAAAGTCTATTTTATAATAAAGTGTTGACCATCTCATATAATTTATTGAACACTGAACTGACAGTGAAAAACAGAATCGTTGCATAAGTACTCACCATTAATGTACAGAGTTTAAAGCATGTTGGGCCTGGAGAACATCTGAGGTATTGAATTAAAATTAATTGCAGGGTGCAGAGGATGCTACAGTGACAGGATCATCAAGTTCTGTCTCTTCTGATGAGGCTCAGGAATAGCTTGCAGAGGCACTGGAACATCCACACTTGTGGATGGTTTACCAGGCATAGTGTTCTTCAAAATTATTTTAAGTATTGGTTGTTTATTGGTTGTTTACCCTTGTATTAGTCCATTTTCATGGCTGAAAAGACATACCTGAGACTGGGCAATTTACAAAAGAAAATTTAATTGGATTTACAGTTTACAGTTCCACGTGGCTGGGGAAGCTTCACAATCACGGCGGAAGGCAAGGAAGATCAAGTCCCATCTTACATGGATGACAGCAGGCAAAGAGAGAATGAGGAAGAAGTAAAACTGGAAACTCCTGATAAAACCATCAGATCTCATGAGACTTATTCATGACCATGAGAACAGTATGGAGACCACCACTCCCCCCCATGCCATGATTCAATTATCTCCCACCAGGTCCCTCCCACAACACGTGGGAATTATGGGAGTACAATTCAAGATGAGATTTGGGTGGGGACATAGACAAACCATATTATTACGTCCCTGGCCCATGTCAAATCTCATGTCCTCACATTTTAAACCAATCATGCTATTCAAACAGTCCCCCAAAGTCTTAACTCATTTCAGCAGTAACTCAAAAGCCCACAATCCAAAGTCTCATATGAGACAAGGCAAGTCCCTTCCACCTATGAGCCTTTAAAATCAAAAGCAAGCTAGTTATTTCCTAGATACAATGAGGGTATAGACATTGGGTAAATACAACTATTCCAAATGGGAGCAATTGGTCACAACATAGAGGCTACAGGGCCCATGAAAATCCAAAATCCAGCAGGGCAGTCAAAATTTAAAACTCCAGAATGACCTTCTTTGACTCCATATCTCACAGCTACATCACACGGATTCAAGAGGTGGGTTCTCATGGTCTTGGGCAGCTCCACCCCTGTGGCTCTGCAGGGTACAAGCTCCCTCCCTGCTGGCATGGAGTCTGTAGCTTTTCCAGGTGCATGCTGCAAGGTGTCAGATGATCTACCATTCCAGGGTCTGGAGGACAGTGGCCCTCTTCTCACAACTCTGCTAAGCGATGCCCCAGAAGGGATTTTGTATGGGGGCTCCTACCCCATATTTCCCTTCCACACCGCCCTAGCAGAGGTTCTCCATGAGAGCCTCGTCCCTGCAGCAAACTTCTGCCTGGGCATACAGGCATTTCCATACATCTCCTGAAATCTAAGTGGAGGTTCCCAAATATCAATTCTTGACTTCTGGGCACCCACAGGCTCAACACCACATGGAAGCTTCCAAGGCTTGGGTCTTGCACCATCTGAAGCCATGGGCTCTACATTGGCTTATTTCAGCCATGGCTAGAGCAGCTGAGACACAGAGCACCCAGTCCGTAGGCTGCATACAGCTCCAGGACCCTGGGCCCAGCCCACAAAACCACTTTTTCCTCCTAGGCCTTTGGCCAGTGATGGGGTGCTACGAAGACCTCTGGCATGCCCTGGAGACATTTTCCTCATTGTCTTGGGGATTAACATTTGGCTTCTTGTTACTTATGCAAATTTCTGCAGCTGGCTTGAATTTCTCCTCAGAAAATGGGATTTTTTTTTTCTATCTCCTTGTCAGGCTGCAAATTTTTCAAACTTTTATTCTCTGTTTCCCTTTTAAAACTGAATGCTTTTAACACACCCAAGTCACTGCTTGAATGCTTTGTTGCTTAGAAATTTCTTCCTCCAGATACCCTAAATCATCTCTGTCAAGTTCAAAGTTGCACATATTGCTAGGGCAGGGGCAAAATGCCTCCAGTTTCTTTGCTAAAACATAACAAGAGTCACTTTAGTTCCAGTTCCCAACAAGTTCCTTATCTCCATCTGAGACCACCTCTGCCTGGACCTTATTGTCCATATCACTATCAGTATTTTGGGCAAAGCCATTGAACAAGTCTCTAGGAAGTTCCAAACTGTCACACATTTTCGTGTCTTCTGAACCCTCCAAACCATTCCAACCTCTGCTTGTTACCCATTTCCAAAGTCACTTCCACATTTTTGGGTATCTTCTCAGTTGTGCCCCATTCCCGATATGAATTAATTGCATTAGTCCATTTTTATGCTGCTGATAAAGACGTACCTAAGACTGCACAATTTACAAAAGAAGGAGGTTTAACTGGACTTACAGTTCCAAGGCTGGAGAAACCTTACAATCATTGCAGAAGGCAAAGAGGAGCAATTTCCATCTTACATGGATGGCAGCAGGCAAAGAGAGAATGAGGAAGATGCAAAAGTGGAAACCCAATAAAACCATCAGATCTTGTAAGACTTATTCACCACCATGAGAACAGTATGGCGGACCCCCTGCTACCCCACACCATGATTCAATTATCTCCCACTGGGCCCTCCCACAAAATTTGGGAATTATGGGAGTATAATTCAAGATGAGATTTGGGAGGGGACACAGAGCCAAACCATATCAAACTTCGTGATCATGTGGCTGATGGGGAGCTGCCGCTCCTCAATGCTGCCCAGCATTGCAAGACAGTATCACACTGCATATCATTAGTCTAGGAAAAGATCACATTTCAAAATTCAGAGTATGATTTCAACTGAATGCCTATAGCTTTAATACCATACATCACTATAAAGTCAAAAAAATCTTAACTTGCACCATCATGGAAGGAGTCTTTATTTGCAACACAGAAGTTCTTACAATCTTTTAAAATGTAAATCAGATGATCTCCTCTTCTTGGCAAAGCCCTCTGGTGGCCTGATGTTCCCCAGACTAAAGGCCAAAGTCCTTACTGTGGCCTTAGAAGACACCACATGACCCCACTGCCACCTTGTAATTCCATGATACCATCTCCTACATCTTTTCCTTGCTCAGTCTGCTGCAGTCATATTGATCTCTAGGCTACTCCAGAAGCACAGGAGGCACACACCCATCGGGGGACTTTTGCACTGGTTATTTCTCTCTGGCTCCAGAACATTTACTATTTTAATTTCTAATTGTTTTTTTTGACCATCGCAAATAGGACTTTTTATTTGACACTATTATAAGTCTGAACTTTAAACAAATTCTTGGACTGGTGGTTTATATTCATCAGCTCATATATCTTTAGCACCTGTCTCATCCCCAGTGGATTTTCCAGAGCTGCTACCTTCACCATGACGCTCCATGAGTTTTCCCGATTCAAACGAGGGCTTCTTCAGCTTTTTTACTTTTCTAGTGAGAACATCATAAAGAGGATAAATAGACAGGCAAGCCTTTTCTATGTTTTTCCAGTGCTGCCTGGAATCAATTTATGAACCCCTTCTTTCAAGTCATTGGTGAGCACCTCTTCTTGGGTCATGATTTTCATCCTCTTCTTCTGGATTGGTGTACCTGTTGGTGCTGAGCACAGGAAGTATATACATATATAATATATATATACACACACACACACACCCTCACACCCATAAATAAATAAATATGCAAATATGTCTGCTTTATTAACATAAATAACTTTATATATATTTATTTATGTATATACTTTATATGTATTTACATTTCCTTATATGTAATATATATAGTCTAATATATATGTAACATATACAGTCTCATATATATATCAGCTGGGCACTGTGGCTCATGCCTGTAATCCCTGCACTTTGGGAGACAGAGGCGGGTGGATCATTGGAGTCTAGAAGTTCAAGAACAGCTTGAGCAACATAGTGAGACTCCCATCTCTACAAAAACTGCAAACAAATATAGCTGAGCATGGAGATGTGTGCCTGTGGTCCCAGCTACTCAGGACACTGAGGTAAGAGAATCACTTGAGCTTAGGAGGCAGAGTTTGTAGTAAGAAGAGATTCCACCATTGCACACCAACCTGGGCAACAGAGTGAGTCCTACTATCTCTGTGTGTGTGTGTGTATATATATAATATATAACATATATTAATATAATACATAATATAGTACATATATATTACATATATGTAATATAATACATTATGTAATATAATATATAATGCATACATTATATTATATACATATAAATCTCCTTTACTCACATATTGCCATTCTCAATTAACCCTATCCTGAAATTTTCATCTCCCTTCCCTTTTTAATGATTATCCATATGCCTATCATGTTCTAACACATTGGATCATTTATTTCTTCATTTATTGGCTTATCATGCCTCCATTATAGTATGAGTTCTACGAAAACACACATTTTTGCTTGTTTAGTAAAATATAGCAATCCCAGTGCCCTATAACAACTTTTAATATTGTAGGTGAATGAATGAGTAATAAGTGGCAGAGTGGTTGTATAAAAAGAAGCAGAAAAATAGAAAGATCGAAAAATATATTTTATTCAGCAACTAAAGAAACTATGAAGTCAAGAACAGAATGAAAGCAGATAAGATAGTTATTTGTTCATCAATCATCTGCAGTAGAGACAGAGGGTATGATAAGATGCTGGAATAAGTTATACATGATAGTTAAAAGTTAAAGGCAGTACTCAGTGACTATTAGATAAAAACTGGCATATCTGTAGAAAAGGAAAGAGTCATGTGTTATACTGGGTTAAATGATACAAACAGAAACGAGGATGACAGCTTAAGAATTTAAGAAACAAAAGAAAGTATAGATAAAGCAAAAAGGGTAATGTTTAAATGTACTTATCAGAGGGTGATATAAGGCATGAATTTATAATTATTAGAGAAAAAACTGTCAAGCAAATAAAGTATACAACACAAAATGATTAGTAATTGAGAATAAAATACAATAAACAAGTGGATAGGTAGAATAACATTTTTTTTCCTATGTAAGAAGACAGAAGATAGTACTGGTTATTTCATTATTTTCTTCCAGGAAAGAGAAACTAGTTTCATGTTTGAAACTTAGTTACATCTTAATGGAAAAGATGCCTCTGTCAATGAAGCTCATTAATAAAGCACCTGAAATACTAAAAAGCCAAGTACAAATGTTATGGTTGCTTTCAAAAATTATGTGAATAAATACTCACAGGACAAAAAGGAAGTAGATAGGGTACATAATGTCTTGGGAAAGAAAAAAAAAAAAAGGTTAATTGGCTTGGAATACATTTTTTGTAAATAATTAAGAATAGAGTGGGGAGGGGCCAAGATGGCTAACTAGAAACACCTGCCATTAGAGGCGCCCACTGGGAAGAGTGAAAACAGCAAGTGAACCTGCACCAATAACTGAGGTATCCAGGTTCTCTCTTTGGGAGTGACCAGGCAGTTGCTGCGACCCGCAGTGTGAGGAAAAGCTGGGTGGGGCGACGGCCCACCTGGGAGCCACACAGGGCAAGGGAACTCTCACCCCCAGCCAAGGGAGGCAGTGAGTGATCGTGCTACTTGCCTGAGAAGCCGCACTTTTTCTACAGATCTTTGCAACCCGTGGATCTGGGGCTCCCCCTGTGAGCCCACACACACCACCAGGGCCTTGGGTCCCAAGCACAGAGCTGTGCAGATTCTCAATGGCCACTTGGCTGGAGACTGCCTGAGACTATCGCGTTCCCAGGGGGAGGGGTGGCCATCATTACTGTGGCTGCCTGCTGCCTAAGATGACTGAGCTCCCAGGGAGAGGGGCAGCCGCCATCTCTGCAGGTCCCGTCTGCCGTTTTTCCCCTGCTGGTGCCAGAGAAACTGGATGCTTTGGACCCAGGAGGAATTCCCCACAGTGCAGCACAGTGGCTGTCACAGAACATGGCCAGACTGCCTCTTCAGGCCAGACCCTGACCCGTCTCTTTTCACTGGGTGGGGCCTCCCTGCAGGAATTTCAGCTACTCTAGCAAGGGGTTTTAGGGACAGAACCCTGACCTCCCACAACTGAGCCCCTGGGGAGAGGGGAGGCTGTGGTCTCCACAGATTGGTAAACCTAGTCTTTCTCCCTGCTGGTCCTGAGGAATCCTGGCAGTTCAGATGAACAGGATTTCCCCCAGCACAGCACACCCCCTCCATCAAGGGCAGCCAAAGTGCTTCATTAAGTGAGTTCTGGATCCTGTGCCTCCTGAATGGGTGAGAGACCCCCAATGGGGGTGACAAGGCACTTTACACAGGAGCGTTCCTGCTGGCATCAAGTCAGTGTCCCTCTGGGACAGAGATCCCAAAGGAAGAAGCAGGCAGCTATCTCCGCTATCTCTGCTGTTCTGCAGCCTCCACTGGTGACACCTTCAGGTGAGCAAGGGACACAGGCAAATAGGATTTGGAGTGGGCCCCCGGCAAACTGCAGCAGCCCTACAGAACAGAGGCCTGACTTTTAAAAGAAAAACAAATGGAAAGCAACCATGACAACAGCATCAACAAAAATGTCCCCACAGAACTACATCCAAACATTAGCAGCCTCAAAGATTAAAGCCAAATAAACTCACAAAGATGAGAAAGAATCCACACACACAAAAAAAAAAGAAAATGAAAACTTAAAAAGCCATGTTTCTTCTTCTCCTCCAAATGATCTCAACACCTCTCCAGCAAGGGCACAGAACTGGAAAGAGGCTGAGATGGATGAATTGACAGAAGTAGGCTTCGGAAAGCGGATCACAATGAACTTTGCTCAGCTAAAAGAGCATGTTCTAACCCAGTGCAAAGAAGCTAAGAACCATGATAAAACATTACAGGAGCTGTTAACCAGAATAACCAGTTAGAGAGGAACATAAATGACCTGATAGAGTTGAAAAACACAACATGAGAACTTCACAATGCAATCACAAGTATCAACAACCGAATAGACTAAACGGAGGAAAGAATTTCAGAGCTTTAAGGCTGTCTTGCTGAAATAAGACAGGCAGACAAGATTAGAGAAAAAAGAATGAAAAGGAACAAATGAAACCTCTGAGGACTATATGGGATAATGTAAAAACACTAAACCTATGACTGGTTGGGGTACCTGAAAGAGATGGGAAGAATAAAACCAACCTGGAAAACATACTTCAGAATATCATCCAGGAGAACTTCCCCAACCTAACAGGACAGACTAACATTCAAATTAAGGAAATCCAGAGAACCCCAGTAAGATACTCCATGAGAAGACCAACTCCAAGACACATAATCATCAGATTCTCCAAAGTTGAAATGAAGGAAAAAATGTTAAGGGCAGCCACAGAGAAAAGCCAGGTCATCTACAAAGGGAAACCCTTCACATTCACATGGATCTCTCATCAGAAACCCTATAAGCTGTAAGAGATTGGGGGTCAATTTTCCATATTTTTGAAGAAAATAATTTCCAACCCAGAGTTTCATATCCAGCCAAACTAAGCTTCATAAGTGAAGGAGAAATAAAATCCTTTTCTGACAAGTAAATGCTGAGGGAATTCGTCACGACCAGGCCTGCCTTGCAAGAGCTCCTGAAGGAAGCACTAAATATGTAAAGGAAAAACTGGTACTGGTCACTGCAAAAACTGAAGTACAAGGACCAATGACACTATGAAGCTACTACATCAACAAGTGTGCAAAATAACCAGCTGGCATCATGATGACAGGATCAAATTCACATGAAACAATATTAACCTTAAATGTGAATGGGCTAAATACTCCAGTTGAAAGGCACAAAACGTCAAGCTAGATAGAGTCAAGACTCACTGGTGTGCTGTATTCAAGAGACCCATCTTATGTGCAGAGACACACTTTGGCTCCAAATAAAGGGATGGAGGAAACTTTATCAAGCAAATGGGAAGCAGAAAAAAGCAGAAGTTTGAATCCTAGTTTCTGACAAAACAGACTTTAAACCAACAAAGCTCGAAAACAGACAAAGAAGAGCATTACATAATGGTAAAGGGATCAATTCAACAAGAAAAGCTAACTATCCTAAATATATATCCACTCAATACAGGAGCACCCGGATTCATAAGACAAGTTCTTAGAGACCTACGAAGAGACTTATATTCCTACACAATAATAGTGGGAAACCTTAACACACCACTGTCAATATTAGACAGATCATCAAGACAGAAAATTAACAAGGATATTCAGGACTTGAATTCTGCTCTGGATCAAGTGGACCTGATAGATATGTACAGAACTCTCCACCCAGAAACAACAGAATATGCATTCTTCTTGGAGCCACATGGCACTTACTCTAAAATTGATTACATAATTGGAAGTAAACACTTTTCAGCAAATGCAAAAGAACCGAAATCATAACAGTGTCTCAGATCACAGCACAATCAAATTACAACTCAAGATTAAGAAACTCACTTAAAACCACACAACTACATGGAAATAGAATACCCTACTCCTGAATGGCTCCTGGGTAAATAATAAAATTAAGACAGATATCAAGAAGTGTTTTGAAACAAATGAGAACAAAAAGACAATGTTCTGGATCTCTGGGATGCAGCTAAGACGGTGTTAAGACAGAAATTTATAGCACTAAATGCCCACATAAAAAAGCTAAAAAGATCTCAAATTGACACCCTAACATAACAACTAAAAGAACTAGAGAAGCAAGAGCAAACAAATTGCAAAATTAGCAGAAGACGAAAAATATCCAAAATCAGAGCAGAACTGAAGGGAATAGAGACATTAAAATACCATTAAAAAAAAATCAATGAATCCAGGAGCTGGTTTGCTGAGGAAATTAATAAAATAGATGGACAGTTAGACTAATAAATAATCAAATCAACAAATAAAAAATGATAAAAGGCATATCAACACAGACTTCACAGAAATACAAACAACCACATAAACACCTTCTTGCAAATAAACTGGAAAATCTAGCAAAAAATGATAAATTCCTGGACATGTACACCCTCCCAAGACTGAACCAGGAAGAAGTTGAATCCCTGAATAGAATAATAACAAGTTCTGAAACTGAGGCAGTAATAAATAGCCTTCCAACCAAAATAAGCCAAGGACCAGATGGATTCACAGCCAAATTCTACCTGAGGTACAAAGAGGATCTGGTACCATTTCTTCTGAAAGTATTCCAAACAATTGAAAAGGAAGGACTTCTCCCTAACTCATTCTATGAGGCCAACATCATCCTGATACCAAAATCTGGCAAAGGTACAACCAAAAATGAAAACTTAAAGTCAATAACCCTAATAAATATTGATGCCAAAAATCCTTAATAAAATACTGGCAAACCAAATCCAGTAGCACATCAAAGAAACTTATCCACCATGATCAAGTCAACTTCATCCTCGGGATGTAAGTCAACGTATATAAATTAATAGACATAATTCATCACGTAAACAAAACTAAAGACAAAAACCACATGATTATCTCAATAGATGCAGAAAAGGCCTTTGATAAAATTCAACATCCTTTTATGTTAAAAACTCTCAATAAACTAGGTATTTATGGAACATACCTGAAAATAATAAGAGCCATTTATGACAAACTCAGAGCCAATATAATACTAAATGGACTGAAAGCATTCCCCTTGAAAAGTTGCACAAGACAAGGATACCATCTCTCACCACTCCTATTCAACATCGTATTGAAAGTCTGGTAGGGCAATCAGGCAAAGGAAATAAATAAAGAATATTCAAATAGGAACAGAGGAAGTCAAAATGTCTCTGTCTGCAGATGACATGATGCTACATCTAGAAAATCCCATCATCTCAGCCCAAAATGTTTGTAAGCAGATAAACAAATTCAGCAATGTCTCAGGATACAAAATCAATGTTCAAAAACCATAAGCATTCCTATGCACCAACAATAGGCAAGCAGAGAGGCAAATCATGAATGAACTCTCATTCACAATTGCTGCAAAGAGAATAAAATACCTCGGAATACAGCTGACAAGGGAAGTGAAGGACCTCTTCAAGGAGAACTACAAAACACTGCTCAAGGACGCAAACAAATGAAAAAAATTCCAAGCTCATGGATAGGAAAAATTAGTATCATTAAAACGGCCATACTGCCTAAATAAATTTATGGATTCAACACTATTTTCATTAAACGACCATTGATGTTCCTCACAGATTTAGAAAAAACTAATTTAAAATTCATATGGAACCAAAGGAATCTGTATAGCAAAGACAATCCTAAGCAAAAAGAAAAAAGCTGGAGGCATCATGCTACCTGACTTCAAACTATGTAAGTCTACAGTAACCAAAACAGCATGGTACTGGTACAAAAACAGACACCTAGACCAATAGAAAAGAATAGAGATCTCAGAAATAGGACCACAGATCTTCAACCACCTTGTCTTTGATAAAACTGACAAAAAAAGCTATGGGGACAGGATTCTGTATTTAATAAATGGTGCTGGGAAAACTGCATAGCTACAGGCAGAATATTGAAACTGGACCCGTTCCTCAAACCTTATACACAAATTAACTCAAGATGGATTCAAGACTTAAATGTAAAACCCCAAATTATAAACACCCTAGAAGAAAATCTAGGCACTACCATTCATGATATAGGCATGGGCAAAAATTTCATAATGAAAATGTCAGAAACAATTTCTACAAAAGCAACAGTAGACAAATGGGATCTAATTAAACTAAAGAGCTTCTGCACAGCAAAATAAACTACTCTCAGAGTGAACAGAGAAACTACAGAATGGGAGAACAATTTTGCAATCTACCCATCTGACAAAGGTCTAATATCCAGAATCTATAAGGATTTTAAATATGCTTAAAATTTAAAAAAAAACAAACTCTATTAAAAAGTGGGCAAAAGACATGAACAGACACTTCTCAAAAAAGATATTTATGTGGCCAAAAAACATATGGAATAAAGCTCAATATCACTGATTATTAGAGAAATGCAAATCAAAACCACAGTGAGATACCATCTCTAGCCAGTGAAAATGGCAATTCTTAAAATGTCAAGAAACAACAGATGCTGGTGAGACTGTGGCGAACTCGGAACAGTTTTACACTGTTGGTGGGAATGTAAATTAGTTCAACTATTGTGGAAGACAGTGTGACAATTGCTCAAGGACCTACAACCAGGAATACGATTTGATCTAGCAATCCCATTACTGGGTGTATACCCAAAAGAATTTAAATCATTCTATTATAAAGATACATACACACATATGTTCATTGCAGCACTATCCACAATAGTAAAGACATGGAATGAACCCGAATGCTCATCAGTGATTGACTAGATAAAGAAAATGTGATATATATACAACATGGAATACTGTGTAGCCATAAAAACAAAATGAGATCATGTCCTTTGCAGGGACATGGATGGAGCTGGAAGCCATTACCCTCAGCAAACTAACACAGGAACAGAAAACCAAACACTGCATGTTCTCACTTATAAGTGGGAGCTGAACAATGAGAACACATAGACACAGGGAGGGGAGCAACACACACTGGGGCCTGCTGGGGGTGGTGGAGACAGGGAGAGCGTCAGGATTAATAAATAATGGATGTGAGGCTTAATACCTAGATGATGGGTTGATAAGTGTAACAAACCACCATGGCAAATATTTACCTATGTAACAAGCCTGCACGTCCTGCACATGTATCCTAGAAGTTAAAATAAAATAAAATTAAAAAACAAACAAACAATAAAGCTCAAGTTTTATGATAAAATAAAGAATAGAGTCAAAAAGCTTATATATCTTAGGGATTATTTAACAGAATAATATACTATCCTAACAATCTATAAAGCAATTATTCAGAACACAGTAAGGTGTACTTCCTCCCATGAGCTCTTTTAAAGGTTCATTTAATGATTATCTATTTTGGGGATGGGAAAAGTTAAACAAATTTATAATCTTATGAATTAGAATTTGATACCAGAAATCATTACAATTTCCTCCATTTCAAAGGAGAAAGTAAAACACACACATTGATATCAAGAATGCCCTTGCTTAAATTTATCAAAACTTAAATTTATATTGTACCTATGATTGAGACCCATCTGGAAAATATTCTCAAACTTCTCTTTAAGTGTCAATAAATGCTTCTTTGAGTCTTAGAAATAAGTTAGTTGACAATAATTTCTGGTTTGGGCAGGAAAGTTCAGGGAAAATCACCTTGATATTATGGGAAGAAATTAAGAAAGGTCCACTATAAAATATCTGAATGATGTCCTCAGATTGGAGCTCTGTCAATTGGCCTTATTGCTTTCTTATTTGGATATCATCTAGGGGTTGAAGAGCACCACTCTGACTCCCAGGAGAACCTTGGTAGGGATTTGTCCAACAGTATCAAGGGCCACAAATGGCTTGAACAAAGCAACATCCTTACTGAAAGTATAAGAAGCAGAAGGGTTAGAACTTGAATGAATGTTCACCATATCTAGATATATTTATTTTTCTCTTCATTTTTGAGTGGTTAGCATTAAAAAGCCAATTATATATTCCAAGTATAAATTCAGATTAAGAAGAACTGAAATAGATTATCTCGTATGTGCTTATCTTTTTCAGAAATCAACCAAGAAAATCTCCTAAGACTTGAAATTAAAATATCCTCCCAACGGTGGTAAGCATACCTTAAAAATTAATGTCAATCAGAAATCTCAGAATGTGACCTTATAGAGGGACTTTGCAGATACGATTAGTTAAAATGAGGTCATCCTGAATTACGGTGGTGTCCTACTGAGAAGGGAAGAGGGCACACGAATACATGAATACTGCAAAAAAAAAAAAAAAAAAAAAAGTGGGGTGGCAGGGGAATAGGGATGCGGAAATGAATGTATGCTGCTACGAACTAAAGAATGCCATGATGCATTAGAAGCCCTTACAGTTGGACAAAGAGAGAAAGAATTATTCCCCGGAGCCTTCGGAAGAAGCATAGCCCTGCCACTACCTTTATTTCAGACTTCCAGTCTCCATAACTGTGAGAGAGTAAATTCCTGCTTTTTAAAAAATTTTGTATTTATTTTTTTAAGATGAAGTCCCGCTCTGTCACCCAAGCTAGAGAGCAGTGGCACAATCTCAGCTCACTGAAAACTCTGCCTCTTGGGTTCAAGCAGTTCTCTGCATCAGCCTCCTGAGTAGCTGCGATTACACCTGCCCGCCATCATGCCCAGCTAATTTTTGTATGTTTAGTAGACAGGGTTTCACCATCTTGATCACGTTGGTCTTGAACTCCTGATCTCGTGATCCACCCGCCTCGGCCTCCCAACGTGCTGGGATTACAGGCTTGAGCCACCACACCCGGCCCAATTCCTGCTGTTTTAAGCCACCCAGTTTGTGATAATTTGTTACAGCAGCACTAGGAAGCTAATACACACACTGTAAATAAAATGAAGATACATGATACATGATATGTATAATCATCAATCTGTAACAATTATCCCACCAAAAAATAATTTATAAATAAATAGTTGAAAATGTTTAGAAACATCCAATTTCTATTCTATGTGCTCTAGAAGCAGAGCATAACAAATATGCTCATACCTAGGCAATCACATTGTGCTCTAGGGAAGAAAGAACAATATAAAAGAAGGTGATAATCAATAGAGCCTAGTGAAGCAAGAACCAAAGAGCACATTTTTATTGGGAAATTCTTCATAACTTCAAAGACAGAAGACATTCCAACCAGCTGATTTCAGCATATATTTAACATATATTTGATAAGCTGACAGTAACATTATGCATACTGGAAAGTTATATTTTCTTTGTAAATAAATTAACGCCTAGAAAACATGACTGTATTGCAAATGTGATTAACGTATTTATCCTTTCTGAATACATTAATAATTTCAAACTAAACACTTGGAAGTGAGGACTGGCACATGGAATGCAATGACCAAGTCATCATTCATCAGCTTTAGTTAGTTAGTTAGTTATATGCCGGGAAGTCAAGTATTTATTAAGCATCTGTTTTTTTTTTTCTGTTTGTTTGTTTGTTTTTGATACAGAGTCTCACTCTGTAGCCCAGGCTGGGGTGCAGTGGCGCTATCTCTGCTCACTGCAACTTGTGCTCCCCAGCTTCAAGCAGTTCTCTGCCTCAGCCTCCAGAGTAACTGGGATTATAGGCGCTCACCACCACACCCAGTATTTTTTTTAGTAGAGATGGGGTTTCACCATCTTAACCAGGCTGGTCTTGAACTCCTGATCTCGTGATCCACCTGCCTCAGCATCCCAAAGTGCTGGGACTACAGGCATGAGCCACCGCGCCTGGCCCTATTAAGCATCTTTTTTATTAGGTGACAACGGAAGTATGCTAACAATTATTTCACTAATTTCCTTTATAACTTTCCCAGAATTTATTGCATTGTTACTCTTTCAAATTGCAAAAAACACAAACTCTAATTCTCTAACTTACAGTTATGTTAAATTCAATTATGTATCTTACATCTAATAGTTGGCCTCCAATTCGCCCTTTCTTCCACCTTTATTTGATGTTCCTTGCATCAGCGTCCAATTGAGAGGCAGCTATCACAATTCAACTTGAATAAGGGAAGTTTAATATAAATAACCATTAACAAGGGGAGTGAAGTAGCCATGGAATAGTAAAGATAAATTTAAAGTACGCAAGGAAGGAAAGACAAAGTTTGGAGAGTGTTCCCTTCCCCAAAGCTGAGTTACTGACTTCCTTTGGGGAAGTCGTGGCAGCAGCCCATTGGATGGCAGAAAAGTTCACGGGGCTGCCCCAGCCAGAGATGGCCCATTATTTCCATGTTAACTGGAAGCACCCCATAGGGTGTGTTGATGAGTGAGGCTGGCAGAAAGGTGTGCAGAAGTGTGGGTTTCAGGGGGCTAGGTGCATTGCACCTTGCTGGTAGAGCTGCCTGAAACTATCCTCTTACCTTCGGAGGTGCAGGCTTACTGATGCTGGTAAGCCAGAGTGTAGGGCAAGTTGGAGCTTAGGGAACCTCCTCGCTGACAAAGCAGTGTGAGGTCTTGGGAGCACAGTGTCTGTTTCAGGAGGGCTATAGAAAGATGGTCACCAGGCCAGGGCCAGGACTGTAAGCTTGCTGAGAGACTGCGCTCTAGGCTGTAACAGAGTCCCTCTCGTGGCGATGCAGCAGCAGCAAGAAGAAACAAAAATGGCAAGAAAACAGAATTAGATGATGTGATGGTTAATATTGAGTGTCAACTTGATTGGATTGAAAGATGCAAAGTCTTGTTCCTGGATGTGTCTGTGAAGGTATTTCTAAAGGAGATTAACATTTGAGTCAGTGGACTGGGAGAAGCAGACCAGCCCTCAACCCAGGTGGGCACCATCTGATCAGTTGGCATCACGGCTAGGATAAAAGCAGGGAGAGGAATGTGGAAGGTCTAGACTAGCTGAGTCTTCTGGCCTCCATCTTTCTCCCGTGCGGCATGCTTCCTGCCCTCAAACATCAGATTCCAAGTTCTTCAGCTTTTGGACTCTTGGTCTTACACTGGTGGTTTGCCAGGGGCTCTTGGGCTTTCAACCACAGACTGAAGGCTGCACTGTTGGCTTCCATAGTTTTGAGGTTTTGGGACTCGGACTAGCTTCCTGGTTCCTCAGCTTGCAGATGGTCTATTGTGGGACTTCACCTTGTGATCACGTGAAGTGATCAGTTATCCATGTGAGTCAATTATCCTAATAAACTCCCCTTCACATACTCATCTATCCTATTAGTTCTGTCCCTTTAGAGGACCCTGACTAAAACAGATGACAAACACCTTGGTATTGCAATGCAATGTCTCTTTATCGCCCTCTACTGGCAAAGATTAATATTATGTGCTTTAAAAACTCTATTATTGCAGAGCAGGTAAAGAAATGTGAGTTTGGAGCCAAGAGCAATTCACTGAAAACTTGAACATGCGTCACTGATTCTCGGAAACAAGTATTTATAAAACCACTATCTCAAATTCACATGGGTATGTATTTTGTGACTAGGTCTCATTTTCCATTGCCACTGCTATTTTTATGTATCCCTTTCTCTGAAAACAGTTATCTTCAGAGTCAGCATCTCACACAATTCCACAGGGCCGCGGGGGAGGTCGCGGGGGGTGGGGGTAGTAATTTACATTGGATTCTATATGAATGATCCACCCTATTTTGAGTTATTCAGTGAACAGTTGGAGTGAACACGCACTAAGACGTTAAATATTCGCATGTATTTTATCTTGGATCACATAGTTTAATTGCTTGTAGATGTTCATCACTTCCTTAAGAAAAAAGCTGAATTATGCTGTTTTTCTCTTATTAATGTTTAAGCAATATTTCAAGCCTCTTCGATCACTACCTACTTTACACTACAGACACTCTAAATGCAACTTGTACCATTTTGCCATTGGGTTTTGATATATTATTCCAAAATTAGATTATTACTGTTTGATGTTTCTTCCTATATATGTATTCTACTAAATTGCCTCATAATTAGACTCATATGACATCTTATTTATTGACATTTTAAAATAGAAACTATCACTCCTGATGTAGATCACACACCTTAACTGTATCCTCATTTTAATACATGCTTGAGTTACTATGTGACATCAACATTAAAGTACCTGTCTCCAAATTTATTCTTTGAGATCAGGGACTGTGTGCTTCAGTTACATAACAATTTGGACAAATAATATGTCAGTTTATATATTTTAATCTGATGGCAATTAATTTCTGATAAATTTTAAAAGTGCAATTTTAAAATATTACTCACCTTTTTGTTTATTTTAAATGAAAACAAAGAGGAAAATATATTGAGCACTTAAGCAAAATTCCACAAATATATACTTATTTGTCTCATGTGTATATTAATTGGCATAATCCACCTCTACCCATATACTGTTTGGTTGGAAGAACATAGAGAAATCTCAGTTACTTTCACTATAAAGAACAATTTCTGAGAAGACACATCTTTGAAAAGTGTGGGCGCAGGATCAGCCTTTAAGCATCTCAATTCTGGCTCCAGCACTTTCTAGCTATGCAGCCTTTGGAAGTTAGTTACTCACACTGAGCCTTGTTTTCCTCATCTATCAAACAAGGAATGCTAGTCTGAAGATACAGTATGTACAAATAGCAAGTCACAAATGCACATGTGAAAACTACGTTCTTCATTTATCCATTATTATGTGTTAAATATATTCTTTATTCCACTGGCTGATACATAAAATCTCACTTTAGTCATGTTCCTCTTCTAATTTCCTGATCCAGCACCTCAATTCTGGATAAGAGGGTGATTAGAAAAATCAGACGCTCAAATGGCATGGCAAAAGTATGTGTTTGTGTGCCGGGGGACAGAGGCACATTGCATGAGGCCCCGGTCCTTGCTTTAACCTACTGATATCTGCCCAGTGAGGCCTTTGTTTCGGGCTGCAGATGTTATTCACGTCATTTTCCTCAGGTTCATTATTTCTCAGTGCTAACTACACGTAGTTTTTGGCACAAGGTTAATGCTGCTGCACAACCCTGCACTCTCTTTGGCTTGTGGATTTAGACATCTTAGCTAATTTTGAGGCTCCTGAGCTATGGTAGGCTGAGGTGATCTCTTGAATCTTAACACTTTTCTTGAATAGTAAGGGCAGAGGTTTCCTAAGCTCCTTGAAATCTACCCATGTTAGGATCCTCTCTCCCTTTTATTGCTCCACAAGACTTGGCTCAATGTGTATTGCAGCATTGGACACCTTCTCAGGGATCCATCAGTGACTAAAATCTTTTTGTTTTCTTCTACATCTTCCTTCCTATTCCCAAAATCAAAGGAATTGTATGTGTGTGTGTGTGTGTGTGTGTGTGTGTGTAAGAAGGGAGTGTAGGAGTTATGAGAAAATACAGGGTTGCTAGATAAATCTTCCTTTGATAAATAGCATCCTCCAAATTTAATGATTTCATCCAAAGTTTTATATTTTTAACACATAGACTAAGAATGCAATTCTTTTTGTTTAGCCTTCTCTGAGTCAATGACTGCAAAAAGTTCAACTCCCCAAATGAGAAAAAGAGAAGGCGTGAAACCCAATATTAAAAGGTACAAATAGGGAGCAATGGTTAATGTACAAAATTTTTTTCTACTCAGTAGAAAATTAAAATAGAAGATGGATATAAAACACAACAAACAGTGCCCACAACATTGAAATTGCTTAATAAGTATCAGTCACTACAAACCTGCAATCATAGCCTCAGGGAGCAAAGAATGGATTGCAAAATGCAACTGAACAGGATAGAAAAACATAGCTTTTTCCTTGTTGTATCCTCATTGGAACTTTTGGAATCAAACTTCAAAATGTAGGAAACACATACACTCTAACTGAAAGAAAAAAACATATTTTTCATAATTGCAATGAACTTTTGTAGAAAGGAAACACTGTACAACAATAACATAAAATAGAAAAACAGGTAAACTTAGCCAGGCCCTGTGGCTCAAACCTGTAATCGCAGCACTTTGGGAGGGTGAGGAGGGTGAATCACTTGAGTCCAGGAGTTGGAGACCAGCCTGGGCAACATGGTGAAACCCTGTCTCCACTAAAAATACAAAAATTAGCTGGGCGTGGTAGCATGCGCTTGTAGTCCCAGCTACTTGGGAGGCTGAGGTGGGAGGATCACCTGAGCCTGGGAGGTCAAGGCTGCCGTGAGCTGTGATAATGCCACTGCACTCTATCCTGGGCAACACAGTGAGAGACCGTGTCTCAGAAAAAAAGAAAAAGAAAAAGTAAAACAGAAAAACTTTATAAAAAAGACCAAAAAGAAGTTTACAGTCTAAAAAAATAGTTTTAAAAATGGAAATTTAACAGATTGAGTGAAATGTAAAAAGCTAAACCATGAGACGAAAGTGAACAAAATAGAACTGAAGGAAAGACAAATAAAAATAAAGCTCATAAATAGGAACTGAGAAATAGTTTTGATCAGCAAATTTTCTTATTCATAAAACCAGAAAATTAGAGAAAATATATAATTTGGAAGACATTATAATTGCAGAAAATGTATAGTACACTATTTCAGCATTGTAGTTAGATATGATACCACCTTTCTACTTTGTTAATACTAAAAGGCATATATTATCTAACGATTTATTATAACTGTGGCCGAAGGAGGCATTTCTGTTCATTACCAGTGAACAAGGGGACAGGAGAATTGTTAATAGGAACTAGTTAACTTTAATGTTTTCAATCAGTTGAGAACTAATTTATTTTCTTCCACTTTCTATTTTTGTTCACGAAATATTTCTCAAACATTATAACCAGAACAACGAAAATAACTGGCGTGTATGTGTGTGTGTGAGTGAGTGTGCATGCGTGAGAAATTTTAAACATTTGGGTAAATCAGACTCCTCAGGCTAAGCATTAATGTCAAAGGGAATTAATTGGATTATTTATCCTGGATTCTGCTTGATCCATTTAATCAGATTGAAAGAATTCAGAAATTTGTCCTATAGCTTCTTCCAAATATTAGAAAACATGTAATTAACAAGCAGTAAAATGGATCAGTTCAAAAGTTAACGTTTAATGGATCACTTTAGCAAGCAAATTATTTACAGACATTCCCAATGGAAAATAACAAACTATTCAAACATTTTTTGAAAGATTTTAAAGGAATTCACAAACTAGCAGGTGATATCTTAGTTAACACGATGATGCCCCCTTTTTGGCACTGTAGGTGAGCACATTCATTTTAATCCAATTTTAAAACTCACCAGATGCTAACTGGCAGTAACCAATAAAGGAACACTACAAGTAGAAACATTTATGTTCCCATGTCTTACAAAGGCATTGGACAAAAGTCTTTGTTATTGCCCCCTCCTTTGTTTTCTGATTTTCTTTTTCTTCTTTTAATATATTTTATTTTATCTTAGAGCAGTTTTAGATTCACAAAAAAACTCGAGAGGAAGGTATACAGGTTTTTCATATAGCCTGGTCCTTACACATACATAGCCTTCACCATTATCAACATCCCCGACCAGAGTGATACGTTGGTTGCGACTGACGAACCTGCATTGAGGCATTGCTGTCTCTCAAGCTCCATAATTAACAGTGAGGTTAATTCTTGATGTTGTATATTGATTTTCTTTATTGCCAAAAATCTGAAAAGAGCTGTCCACATACAGTATCCCTTTTTGACCTCCCATTCACTCTTTACTGGTAATATTCATTGTCAATTAAAATAATATTGGCTGGTATTTTTGTTTATAAAACTAAGATTTTGTGAGTCATTATTTTTTAATAGAGGGAAATGTTTTCTAAAAGATTTGTAAATACACTATTTGTATGCAATCACTTCTCATATGCTGCCATTCTCCTTTGGTTACATGTTTTTCGATGTAATTGGGATAATGGTGGTTATATTGTCAGGTAACACTTTTATTTTTTCTGTTTAACAATGTAATATGACCATTTTTCATATTATTATATATGCTGTGGCAATAATGGGCTGTGTATTCTGTTCCACTGGACTATGTGTGCATTACTACTGTATGCCTGTGCACAAAATTTTAATTGTTACAGCTTTAAAATAAGCCATAACATGTGGTTGGATAAGGTCAACAAATTGTTTAGCTTCCTCTATTTTGGTGTTCTTAAAATCACTTCAATATTGTAAGAGTCTCTATTGAGTTCTTTCACATCATTTTTAGATTTATTCCAATATTCATTTTATGTTTTTTAATTGAAAATGGTATCTATTCTTTTTTAACATTTGTTACTGAGAATAAGTAATTCAATTGATTCTTCAACCTTATATACAGCAACAAGGTTTCACTCACTAATTCTAAAAGATCTTAGTAGATATCAGCGGTGAGTAATGATACTTTTTGAATTATCTCTTCTATTCTTTAACCATTTTTGCTTTTAAAAAAGTTAGCCAATGTTTTAACTTGTTTTTGAACATTTAAATCGTTCTTAATAGAGGCTTTCTTTATCTCAAATAGTGTTTTTTATAGTCAAGTTAATTTTGTCTGATATATATTATATCTGTCCCGGATTTTATCTGGTTAGTGTGTGCTAGTTGTATTTTTTTGCCTGCTATTACACTTTCTCTACTCTTTTATGCCAGGCTTTTGTAAATAGTATCAGATTATTTACAGTCCAATCTGATGATTTCCGTACTCCAGTCAAAATTCTTAATACATTTATATTTCTTGTGATTACTAAAACATACCTACATACATCTATATACATAGATATAATCCGTGTGTGTGTGTGTGTGTGTGTGTAAAGGAATTCTCCTTTCTAAGGAGGAGAATGGCAATATACGAATAATGAAGACCATTAGCACAAAAGGAGATAAAAAAGAAGAAATAAAAAAGGGAATAAGGAAAAAGCAAGAAAAATAGAGAGTTCATAGTAAGAGAATTTATATATATGTACACACACACACACGCACACACACACACTCTTTGAATACAAACACACACATATATATTTACGTGCAGTAATCTTCTGAATTTATATATATATATGTAGCTATGTTTTAGTAATCATAAGATTACTACACATATATGTATATAGTGTGTGTATGTATATATCCAAAGGTGATATATATATATGCATGTGTGTATGTATGTGTGTGTGTATGTATATATCCATTCTCTTACTATGAACTCTGTATTTTTGCATTTTCTTTATTCCCTTTTTTATTTCTTCTTTCTGATCTCCTTTTGTGTTAATGGTCTTTATTAATCATATATTGCCATTCTCCTCCTTGGAAAGAGACACCCTGAATCTCAATATCTTAGTTCAAATATTGAAACTTTTAGTATCCATGCTTTAATTCTTAATTTTAGTTGTATATGTATTTATTTCTCAGTTTAGCTCTAATTTTTATAGTTTTGACTACTGCTCACTCTCCCTCTTGGAAATTATCTTCTCATGACTTGTTATATATGTGTGTGTGAGTATATGTATGTATATATACAGACACATATATATACATAGAGAGAGTGAGTTATATATGCATAGAGAGAGAGTTATATCTCCTCACCTCTGGTTTTTTATATCTTTCTAATTTCTACCAATAATTCTGGTCATATACCTCTAGTACTACTACTCTTAATTATATTATTTTATTCTACATATTGCACATTTAATGGCCTTCATTACTATTCTTTTACTTGACCAAAGGCAGTTTATTTTCAGTCCCCTGGGGAAAGCCTCAATATTTCTCATACATCAAAGCACTCTGTTTTGTGATTCTGGCCCTGGAGCCCCTCAGTGTGTAATACTATTACCTGCATTTTTTGCCTGGCATTGAATGTTAGGTAGGCAGTCAGAGCCTGTGTTTCCTTTTCAGTCAAATCTATCTTTTGGACCCTACCAAAAAATGTGCTTTTTTGTATATTAACTAGGCTGTCCATGCTATTCAATCCAACAGAAGCTTTCCTGGCGAAAACTCTCTTGGCAGCAATGGACATTTTTGAACGGTTTTTTTTTTTTTTTTTTAAACATGTTTGTCTCTTGGTTCCAGTGGTACCACACTTCGATAGTTTACATTGACCTCCTGGAATATGCCACCATGTCTGAGGGCCAACAACTTACTTGCCATCACAGTCCTGGGCCGGCAGGTGCTATAGCTCATGCCTCCTTGAAATTCTAGCACTTAGGGAGGCTGAGGATGGTGGATCACTTGAGCTCAGGAGTTTGAGACCAGCCTGTGCAACATGGTGAAACCCCATCCCTACAGAAAAAAAAGAAAAAGAAAAAGAAAAAATTAGCAGGGCTTGGTGGCACATGCCTGTAGTCCCAGCTACCTTGGAAACTCAGGTGGGAGGACCGCCTGAGCCCAAGCGGTCAGGGCTGCAGTGAGCTGAGATCGCGCCACTGCACTCCAGCTTGGGTGACAAAGTGAGATCCTGTCTCAAAAATGAAAAGAAACTCCTGGGCCATTCCTCCTGGTCATTTCTGTAGATCTGGCCCAACCAGCAATATCACGGAATTTTAGACTTTTCACCTATCAATAGATTTGACTGAAGCAACATATCACAAAGAGTCTGAAGCACTACATAGTGTATTCCAGCAGTGAGGTCAAGGTACTGGGTAAACTGTAACCAATGAGAAGCAGGAGATAGGAAGGAGATTGACATGTAATTTCTCTCTAACTTTTCTCCTGTTTACTGCCATGAGGCCTGAGTGCACCTTGCAGCCTGAGCAGTGATGTTTTCCCTGTGGGCCAAACAGCACACCTGTGAACCACCTGCAGAAGTGAGTCAGTTCTGGGTCATCTATCAAATAGCAGGCAGCAAACTCATGCATCACGATATATTTGTTTGCATTTTCCTTTATCTCACTTTTTGTTTGTCGCACCAATGCCCTAAGTTCTCACCTGGTTAATACTGAGTGTCAACTTGATTGGATTGAAGGTGCAAAGTATTGATCCTGGGTGTGTCTGTGAGGGTGTTGCCAAAGGAGATTAACATTTGAGTCAGTGGACTGGGAAAGGCAGCCCCACCGTCAATCTGGGTGGGCATCATCTAATCAGCTGCCAGTGCAACCAGAACAAAAGCAGGCAGAAGAACATGGAAAGACTAGACTGGCTTAGCGTTCCAGCCTACATCTTTCTCCCATGTTGGATGCTCCTTGCACTTGAACATCAGACTCCAGGTTCTTCAGCTTTGGGACTCAGACTGGCTTCCTTACTCCTCAGCTTGCAGACAGCCTATTATGGGACCTCACCTTGTGATTGTGTGAGTTAACACTCCTTAATCAATTCCTCTTTATGTCTTTATATCTACATCTACCCTATCAGTTCTGTCATTCTAGAGAACCCTGATACACCCCCTAAATAAATTATGAGCATCTTTATTTTCTTCCATCTCTGTTTTCTAGAGGATTAAAGCTAAGATTTTGTCTTGTTGTAGATCATAATATGATCAAATATTTAGATATGGTGTCTGGAACATAATGACTACTGCACTACCTTTTGTTGAATGATTGACTCAATATGTGTTTGGAGGTTAGAGATATATGTAAACGGAAAAAAAAAAAAAAAAAAAAGCAGCACCTAACATGCCCTTGGATGTTTTTTATGAGCTGGCCACTAAGAAGCATGCTAAAATACTGTTTTAGTTAATCTTCATAACAACACTATGAATGTGATTTTTCAAATCTCTGTTTTATAGATGAGAATTTGGTAGCTTAGAGAGGTTAATGTGACCTACATAAGGCTACACAACTCATGATTGATAGAGTTGGGAATTGTGCACAAGAAATTTCATGTTCTTCTGCTATTTGGTGCTATTTTAGAGGCTTATCTTTATTCCTTATGACTCTGGGTTGGAAATACATGACTGAAAATTTTTCATAGACATTGACACAAAATACTCCCATGGCTTAGAAAAAGTCATTTCTCCCCTTCTGCTGTTCTCTACCACTTAATATGATATATTAAAAGAAGAATCTTTGGAGAAAAGGAGAAATTGCTTGCCATTTACTTACTCTGTGACCTTGGGCAAGTAACTGCGACACCCAGGGCCACTGTTTTCTTAAAGCTAACAGGAAGAAAATAAAAACTACCATAGGAATTTGTTGCCAACATTTTAATACACACTATAAATCTTCAATAATATCCTACCCTGTTCCTTTTTAATGCATTTCTTGGCTTTCTTGAAATAAAGGAAAATATAATTTTGCTCAATGTGAAATAGATTTAGACAAGTTAGAGTGTAACTTAGCACAGAGAATATTTCAAAGACTATCTACAAATGGCTTTCAAATTCCCCCCGGTATATATTTTGCCCCAAAATGTTTTAATTTATTTAAAATGTGTTTGCATTTCCTCAATGCATGTGCTCATTAAAATCAGATTAAGAAATGTTAAAACTACAGTGCTAAGAACTGATTATTCCAAGTTGAGTAAGGCAATTTTTACTTTGTGAAGTTCAAAGACATGTGCTGAGAAGCTCTGCAGTAAAGTGAAGTGTAACAGATCAGGTAAAAGTGGGAAGAATTGTGGAAGCACAAAATGAATTTCAAGTTAAGTAGCAAATCTAACCCCGCTCAGAAATGACTTCCTATCTTTTTGTACCTTGTTTTCTTTCATCCTTCAGCACTGGCTTAAAATCTGCTGACTACGAAATATGTCTGCTGCTTGAGAAACATATGCAATGTTGTTTACTCCTATGATCTTGTGTAATATGCATGATTTCTCCCACTCTTTTATGTTGTTTTTGGCATGGTTTTAATGCACAGCGTTGTTTTGCTTCTTTTAAGCCTTGCTGTCTGTGTCATGTATGAACAAAAGATATTACAGTTATTTAATTGTGGTTACAAAACATGTATCCCATTCCTTACATTATGAACATTTTCTAGCCATATTTGTGTCTTCAAAATATATCTGATGAAGTTACAAATAGTTTGTAGGACTTTAGCTATTTGAATAGATGTGTAGTGGTATCTTGACATTGTTTTGATTTACAATTCCCTAATGACATATAATATTGACACCTTTTCATATACTTATTTGTCATTTGTATACTTTCTTTTGTTAGGTGTCTGTTCAGATCATTGTCTACTTTTTAAATTTTCTTTTTTTTTTTTTTTTTTGAGACGGAGTCTCGCTCTGTCTCCCAGGCTGGAGTGCAGTGGCGAGATCTCGGCTCACTGCAAGCTCCGCCTCCCGGGTTCCCGTCATTCTCCTGCCTCAGCCTCCCGAGTAGCTGGGACTACAGGCGCCCGCTACCACGCCCGGCTAATTTTTTGTATTTTTAGTAGAGAGGGGGTTTCACCATGTTAGCCAGGATGGTTTCGATCTCCTGACCTCATGATCCACCCGTCTCGGCCTCCCAAAGTGCTGGGATTACAGGCATGAGCCACCGCGCCTGGCCTTAACTTTTCAATATGTTCAATTAGGACACTTGTTTTTTGAACTGTTGAGTTTTAGGTTTTAAGAGAGCTCTTTTTGAGGAGGTAGTTATTGTGGATACAAGTCTTTTACTGATATATGTTTTGCAAATATGTTCTCCTAATCTGTGGCTTAACATGTAGATATCCAGATATTTTAATACCATTTGTTAAAATGTTTTTAATCCATTATTTGCTGCTTTTTCAAAGGTCAGTTGACTGTATTTATTTGAGACTATTTCTATTTCACTCTTCTGTTCATTGATCTATCTGTCTGTTATTTTGCCAGTAGTACACTGTTTGACTAGTGAGACTTGAAGCTGGGTCACGGCAGTCCTCCGACTTTGTCCTTCTTCAATATTGCGATAGCTATTCTGGGTATTTGTCCTTTCCATAGAAACTGCAGAATTGGTTTGTTGATATCACAAAATAGCTCTCTGTGATTTTGTTTGACATTGCACTAAACCGATAGATCAAGTTGAGAATAACTGACATCTTAACTATAGCATGTTTTTCTATTCATGAACATAGACTATTTCTTTATTTATTTAGATATTATTTGATTTTATTCATCAGAGTATTATACATTTTCCCATATAGACATTGCTTATGTTTTGTTATATTTATAACTAAGTGTCTGACTTTTATGTTGCTAAAGGGTGTTATGTTTATTTCAAATTCCAATTGCTTATTGCTAGTATATAAGAAAGCAATTGACTCTTGTATATTAACTTCATATCTTTCAGCCTAAGTTCTAGGAGTTTTTTGTTGATTATTTTGGAAATTTCTACTTTGACAATTATGTTATTTCTGAAAAGTAGTATGTTTATGTCTTCCTCCCAAACTGTATTTCATGTTTTAATTGACTTACTGCGTTAGCAAGGACTGCTAGTACAATGATGAATAGAGGCAGTGGCAGGAACATTTTCCCTTGTTCCTGATCTTTGTAGGAAAGATTCTAGCTTCTCTCCACTATGATATGAATGTAGGATTGTTGTATATGTTCTTTATCATGCTGAAAAAGTTGCCTTCTATTCCTATTTTACCCAGAGTGGCTATCACGAATAGGTGTTGCATTTTGTCAAATGCTTCTTCATCATCTCTTGAGATGATTTATATATTTTCTTTTTTAGCCTATTGATGTTATGGATTACGAAAATTGATTTTTGAATGTAGAATCAGTCTTGCATTCTTGGAATAAATCCACATTTGTTGTGGTATATAATTATTTTATACACTTTTGGATTTAATTTGCTGCTACTTTCTTAAGGAGTGTTGCATCTTTGTTCATTATAAGTATTGATCTGTAGTTTTCCTTTCTCGTAGTGTATTTGTCTGCTTTTGGAGTTAGTTTAGTGATGGCTTCACAGAATGAGTTAGAAAATGTTTTCTGTGCTTCTGTTTTTTACAAAGAGATTGTAAATAATCGACATACTATAACTTACTTTTTAAATGTCTGGCGAATTTACCAGTGAAATCATGTGTCTAGTGCTTAATGATTTTGAAGATCATTGATTACTGATTAAATTTTACATAGGTAGCTATGCAGCTAGATAGATAGATAGACAGACAGGTGTGTAGGTTTTGATAGATTGTAATTTTTGAAGGAACTAGTCCCTTTCATACAAGTGATGAAACTTGTAGGCATAGAGTTGTTTATAATATACTTTTATTTATTTTTTTGGTGTTCATGGGATTGGAAGCGTGGCCCTTTTATGTCTTAAGCTAGTAATGTGTCTGTTCTCTACTTTTCTTAGTCGGGCTAGGAGTTGATCCATTGTATTAATATTTTCAAAAAATCAATTTCGGCTTTCTTTAATTTTCTCTATGGTTTTCCTGCTTTCACTTTCATTTATATATACTCTGCTTTTTATTCTACCCTTCTACTTACGTTGTATTTAATTTCCTCTTCTTTGTCTATTTTCCTAAGAGTGGTGATACAAATACTAATTTTACATCTTTGTGTTTTCTAATATATGCATTCAGTGCTATAATTTTTCTTTTATCAATTGATTTTTGCTGCATCTAACAAACTTTTGTAGGTTTTTTTTTCTTTTTCATTTAGTTTGAAATATATTTTAATTTATCTTGGAACTTCTTATTTGATCCCGTTTTATTTAAAAGTGCATTACATCAGCTATATTTCTGTTATCAATTTCTAGTTTAATTTTGTAGTGTTCTAAGAGCATACTGCATATGATATCTATTCTTTTAACTTTGTTAAAAATGTATTTATGACCCTGACTGTGGTCTAGTGTTATGAAAGAGTCATATGAAATCGTAACTGTTTTTGAATACTATTACAGTTCATGAAGAGTGTCTAAGAACAATGTTATAAATAATGAAGAGTATCTAAGAAGGTCTTGAGGTCTATCCCCATAACTGGCACAACACTGAGCTCCTGTTAGTGCTGGTAACCTTGTTTAATTAAAGTGAATAAATTTAGTAGGTTTGTGAACTTGATGAAATATTCTAAATTAAATAATTAACATCGTATGTAGAGGGGTAATAAACTGCAAGAATGTGTTTCTTATGACTACCAGGTATCATCGGCGTCAGTTGATGTATAATAATTAAGAATAGGAATCTCAATCCCACAGAAAAAGTGGAAATATAGCAAACGAACACATCTCAAAATTATCCTATTTGAGGGCAAAGATAGCTAGAATATGTTTACACAAAATACGACGTCATTGTCTGGGGGTTCTGATGGTGCCAGCACTTTAGGCTAGCAGTTCTGCATGCAACAGTTAAAGCAATAAAAGCCTTCAGGCCATTGAAATTGTATCCTGGAAGATCTTCAGGCTGTATATGGGCCAAGGTTAGCAGCTGCCACAGGAAAAAATCATCATGATGATTTATGGTAAGTAAGTTGTCCAAGCTCTTACATATCAAATGTAGACTGGAATGACAAGATAGTTTACAAACTAGGTAAGATTGTGATTGTGATTTTTAAACTAAAATAATTTAGGCACCCCCTTCTATCAAATTCCAAGCACTTTCTTTTATAATGCCCATTCTCTTTCCAATTCCCTGACTTTACATTTTCCTCTACATGTTTTCTTCTGCATTTCAAATTCCTTTGAATAATGTTGATTTAATATTGGATAATCAAAACAAGGATGAGGGAGTGAAGTTGAAATACCTTCTATAAAACAACTGCAATCTTCTTTTCACATTTTGTTTTACCTTAAATTTATCAAAACTCATTTTTTAGAATCATACAGTTCTATTTCTCAATGGAAAAGAAAGTGTTCTATAATTAATGTTGAATTAAAGGTACCTTAGTATCTTCTGCTTTCTCATTTTAATCCTTATAGAACATTCGGTTGATATTGCATAAATACATTCTTATAATCTTTATATAAAATTTATTGTAACAAATTACATATTTGTAAATTAAATTTAAAAAATTTTCCTAAATTTAAATTGAATAATTTTAATTTCTGGATTTTTTGAAATCAATATTGTGTGTAGTATTTAAATAGAAATCTTTGAAAATACATTCATTAAATGTGTTATCTCATAAAATATTTTCAATTACTGTTTTAAATAATGAAGAACATTTTATACTTTTCCCTTATTTTCACTATTTTAAAAATTTCATTAAGATATGAGCAAAATGGTGAAACAGGAGGTACCACATTCATATCTCCCCATGGCAGCAATAATTTGGCAGCCATCCATAGATAAAAGGGCCTCCATGGGATCGTTGGGATCCAGATAGGAAGGTGTAAATCCAAAGTAGAGCCCAAGACCAAGGAGGGCTATTTTGAGAAGGCAGATCCTCACCCAAGTGACAGGCTCACTCATCATAGTCAGGATACAGACCTGGAAAGAGTCCATCCCATTGTGGGCTTAGCTACATCCGCTGCTGTAAGCATCATCCATCAGGAGACCCTGGAGAAGCCAATCCTGCCAGCGCCTTACATATAAAGACTGCTGACCTTGTTCCTAGCTATGGACCCTGAAATGTCTTGTGACCCACCTTCAGTTCCTCTCAGCCTTGATCTGGGAACAATCCTGTTCAAACAGAAATGCAGCAGGAAACACACCCATGTGTGCCTCAAAGTTGAGGCTGCCAACCTTAGTAGAACTGTAGATCCTGAAACAGCCCTGTAAACCATCGCCAGCCACTCTATTTTATAGTCCCACCTACCCAGGGGCCAGGGGGAAGAGATACCAATCCTTGCCCCCAATGGGAGATCTGCTAACTTTGATCTAACCACAGATCTTAACCGGGCCCTATGACTCACTTTTGATGTCATCGCTGAAACAAATCATTGACACCGTTTATGTCCAGGAGCTTTCTCCCTATGTTTTCTTCTAGAAATATTATGGTTCCAGGTCTTACGTTTAAGTAATTGCCCCTCCCAGCTATGGTCTGAGAGTTGTCCTATCTACCTAGGGACCCAACAAGAGACATGCCTGGCCATGCCCCAGGAGGCAGGCCCACTGACCTTAGCCCTACTGCTAACCCTACAGATCAAGGTCCTGGAGACAGTCTAGTCTGCCTAGAGATCAGGCAGGATCCAGGCCTGTGGATATAGAAGCCTCAGCGTCACTAAGCTCCACCCCCACAGTCCCAGGAGCAAGCACATAATCTCAGAGACCTGAGAAGATTAGGTCTTTAACTGCCAAAAGAAATCTGTAAAGACTGGAAGAGGTGTTTGATCCTTCAAGTAAACAGACACCAATGCAATAATACACGAATTATGAAGAATCAAGCAAACATGACATCATGAAGGAAACCAATAAAGCTCTAATAATGGATACACACACACACACACACACAGAGAGAGAGAGAGAGAGAGAGAAGAGAAGAGATTATGGCTTTCCTGGAAAATAATTCAAAATAATCCTCTTAAGGAAGTACAATGAGATGCAACAAAACACAGATAAAAAAACTAAACAAGTTTTAAAAGCATAAACAAAATTAGAAGTTTAAAAAGAAATAGAAAAAGTGAAAAAGGACCAGGCAGAATCCTGAACTAAAGAGTACAGTGACAGGACTGAAAATTTTAATAGACAGTTGCAATAGCAGACAGTCACTCAGAAGAAAGAATCATCAAACTTGAAGTCAGATCATTTGAAATTAGCCAGTTTGAGGATTAAAAAAAGTGAAGAAATATACTAGACCTAAAATTAATATGGAGCTAGAAAAGACTCTGAAGAGCCAAAGCAATCTTGAGTAAGAGGAACAAAGCTGGAGTCATCACACTTACTGATTTCAAACTACATTACAAGCCTTTGGTAATCAAAACAGTATGGTACTGGCATAAAAACAGATACACAGAACAATGGAACGAAATAGAGAGCTCAGAAATAAACTTATGCATAACAACCAGTTTTTGAGAATCTACAACAATCTTTGAGAAGAGCTCTGAAAGTACCCAAGGAGGAAAGTTTCATCTCTTCAATAAATGATGTTTGGAAAACTAGATAGCCACATACAAAATGATGAAACTGGGTCCTTTTATTATATGTAAGTTAAACCAAATGGATTACAGACTTAAAAGTAAGATCTGAAATGGTAAAACTCCTAGAAGAAAACATAGAGAAAAAGCTCCTTGACATTGGACTTGGAAATAATTTTTTGGATATGGCATCAAAAGCACCGGTTAAAAAAAACAAAACAAAAATAAACAAGTGGGACTCCATCAAACTAAAAACTTACTGCAGAGCAAAGAAAAGAATCAACAAAATGAAAAGACAATCTCAGACTGGGAAAAATATATGCAAACAACATATACAATAAGGAATAATATCCAAAATATATAAAGAACTAAATTCAATAGCAAAAAATAAATCAACAACCTAATTAAGAATGAGCAAAGGACCAGAATAGATATTTCCCAAAAGAAGATATACAAATGGCCAACAGTTGTAGGGGAAGGTGCTTCAAATCAACCATCACCAGAGAAATATAAACTAAAATTATAAGCTATTACCACACATCTTTTAGAATGGTGGTTATCAAAAAGACAGGATAACAAAAGCTGAGTAGGATAAGGAGAAAAGAAAACTCCTGTACACTGTTGGTGGGAATTGTATATTGGTACAACCATTACGGAAAACAGTGTGAAAATTCCACAAAAAAATTCAAAATAGATCTATTATATGATCCAGCATTCCATTTCTGGGTATATAACCAAAACAACTGAAAATAGAATGATGAAGAATTATTTGTACTCACATGTTCATTGTGGCAGTATTCACAATACCCAAGCTATGGAAATAACACAAATATTCATCAACAGATAAATAGGTAAAGAAAATGTAATAAAGATTGTCTGTGTGTATATATACATGCGTGGAATATTATTCAGACTTAAAAGGAAATAAATTGTGTGATTTGCAATAACATGTATGGACCTAGATTGTGCTAAGTGAAATAAGACAAAGAAAGACCAATATTGTGTACTGCGCTTATCAGTGGAATCTAAAGAAGTCAAACTCAGAACGGAAACTATCGCAAGGACAGAAAACCAAACACCATCTCACCCATAGGTGGGAGTTGAACAATGAGAACACGTGGACACAGGGCAGGGAACATCACACATTGGGGTCTGTAGTGGGGTGGGGGTACGGGGGAGGGATAACATTAGGAGAAATACCTAATGTAAACGACAAGTTAATGGGTGCAGCAAACCAACATGGCACATGTATACCTATGTAACGAACCTGCATGTTGTACACATGTACCCTAGAACTTAAAGTAAAATAAATAAATAAATAAATAAATAAATAAATAAATAAATAAATAAATGAAGTCAAACTCATGGACATAGAGAACAGAATGATAGTTGCCAGGGGCTGGGTTTGTGAGTGGGGTGGATGGGGAGATGTTGGTCAAAAGTTATTAACTTTCGGTTATAAGGTAAGTTTTGGCAACCTAACTTACAGCATGGTGACTATAATTAGTAACACTGAATTATATACTTGAATTTTGAGTCTTACAGATCTTAAGTGTTCTCATCACTCACACATATAAAAGATAATTATGTGAAGTGATTAATACGTTAATTAGCTTGATTATAGTCCTCATTTTAAAATGTGTGTTTTTATATATATATAAAGTGTATATTATATACTCTCTATATATATATCTCAAATCAACACATTTTATACTTTAAATATACCTTTGTCAGTTAATATCTCAATAAAATCAGAGAACATCATTAGTCTATAAAATCTATAGAACTGTAAAATACCAAATACATCTATTTTCACCTTTTATTATATTTGATACACTTAACAATCATATTCTTGTAATACTAGGTGCATTATTAACATTTTTGTGAAGTTGTTTAAGGTTGGAATACATAAAAAGTAATTCAGCCAAAATCAAGGAATTGATTTTGAAATATCTTTAAGATCCATTATATGTTGTGTCAGAGGTAGTTTAAGTAACATTTTCACATTCAATAAAATTTACCCATATTCAACCTTTTATTTATCAATGAAAATATTCAGCATTAGAAGTACTTCGACATAAGTAATACATGCTGAATCAGTTTATTTTGAATGTAAATTCTTTGTAAGTATATGTTGAGACATCACATTAAAAGGAAAACAGCTTATGTTTTCTACTCTGTTAAAAAGAAATCTGGTCTATTAGATTGTTTTACTAAGGAATAAAATACTCTCAGCATAGTTATCATTACGATACTGTTCCCAGAAGCTCTTCAAAATCTTAGGCAAGACAGATTTATAAAGGTGACTTTTAAGATATGTCAGCATTTTTTGTTTAACTAAAACTCTAGTTATCAACAACACAATCTGGGCACACAGCTTTACTTTACGGCATTTATTTAGATCCTTCAAATCACTGAGAGTGCTTGATTTAATCCATACATTTCTTTGGTCATAAACATTTATATTAAAATACAAACAGCTAGAGGATTCATAAAATGTACTGTGGAAAGCAGAAAACCAATTCTGAGATAAGAAGAGTTTCTCAATTTAAATATGCTATACAATTTTAGTTAAAATTCTGTCTTTGTGAGTCACTGTGAAAAATCAGCCATAAAAATAAACTTTCCCTTTTATTTCAGATGTGTCTATGTAAAGTATTTTTAATAAGGAAAAAATAATATCTTTGTAGGTTTACTGATATACTTTCAAATCATCACAAAATGAAAAAGAAAAAGCTCAGACTTTTAATCACAACTGTAAAATGAAGAATGCTTTAATAATGCAAACTGAATTATTATTTACCAATGAATTCTGTCAGGTTATTTCACCAACCTCTCCACTCACATTTGACGAAAAGACTGCGTTTTAAAAACTGACAAACCTACTTTGAATAGTTTGACAGCATTTGGGTTATTTGAACAAAGAAAGATTAAATAATGTATTACCTGAGCTCCTATTGAGGATAATTAGTGTTTTCATTAAGAACTAAAGTAACAAAGAAAGTGAAATTTTAAGTTATTTTCTGTCATATTCTTATAAGGAAATAAAAGTTCATTTCAGCTAGTGACTTGGCTCAGATACATAGCTATGTCACTGCCATGTGTCCATCAACTATGAATAAAAATGCAATGAAGCATTTTCTAGTGATATTTTAAAGCAAATACTCAAAACAGTCCTTTCCTTGGATTGGAGATACTTTCTCCATAAACCTACAAATAAAGAGAATATAAAAATTTTAAAATGTTATTTTTCTCGCCAATACCTTTTCTCACAGCATAATATTAGTGATGACTATTTCTTGTCTTTCCACTAACAAGAGTTTGCAGAACTGGATGTTAGTCTTTTGAAATATTCAAACTTTCTTCCTTGAAATGCACGAATGCAATGCACAAATGCATTTCAAAGAAGAATGTTTGAATATTTTTTATATATTCATATATACATATAACTCACTATTACTGCAAGACAATTACTCCTTTATTCTCTAATTTTCACAACTCTATACATAGACATCATCTTTAAGAAATTATAACATTAAGTCTGATGTATATACTGTTTCAAGCTGTGCACTGCCCAAATACACTGAGTGACACATAAGAGCTTAAATCCAACTTGTGCTCCTCACTAAGTAATGGAAAGCGGGACGGGGCTGTTTGCGCCTGCAAGAAGGGAAATGTATTTTAATTTATATGAGGTTCCATATGGGCTACTCATGTACAAGTACAATATCATATATTCTTTTAAAACTAATAGAATGCAAACCACATAGGAAATTTCTTTTAGTTTCATATTTTATATTTACATTGAAATTGAAGAAATATGTGAAATATGCTATATCTTGATTCTGCCTTTGATTACATTTGAATTTTCAGCTCTTGGACCCATAGAAAAAAACTGAAATTGTGTAAGAAAAAACTAGTATTTTACTAGTTTTAAAAGATCGCCATATTCTGAACCCACAGGGGAAGAGTCACTTCCCAGAGCTTCCCAGTTATGTGCCTATGGATCTGAACACTTCTATTTAACCTAAGAACTCATAGACTTTTCCATAATAAAGGTACAAAGGGATCAATTCATAGCTCAACAGGGTGCTTATAGAATCCTGCTGAAGCTAAGAGTGATGTATATTCTGATTATGTTATTCTAAATAACATCCTGGATAAAAGATTGGGAAAAAATTTAGTTTTTTTTAAAATTTAAATTTCTAAATTAAACTTAAATTTAAATTTTTATTTGCGTGTTTCTAGAAACACCCTAACTTTGTTTAGTGCACTCCATTCACACTGGGATTTTTTTTCTATGTGTGTTTTTTTGTTTGGTTAATTAATTGACAAATTAATATTGTATAATTTATGGTGGGCAATGTAAAACTTTGATATATGTATGTGTTGTAGAATAATTATCAAGCTAATTAACATATTCATCACCTCACATATTGATAATTTGGGGGGGAGGTTAAAATGATTTAAAAATCTACTCTCAGCAATTTTCAGGTATACAATACATTGTTGTGAACTGTAGTCACCATGCTGTTAACTAGATTTCCCATACTTATGCCTCCAAACTTAAACTTGGCACCCTTTCATAGCATCAGCTCCTCATAGTTCCATCCTCAACCCCCAGCTCCTGATAACCACCATTCTACTTTTTACTTCTCTGAGTCTGAATATTTCCAATTCCACAAAAAAGGGAGATCATGCAATGTTTATCTTTCGGTCCTTGACTTAGTTCACTTCGCATCACGTCCTCCAGGTTCATTCATATTGTCACAAACGAGAGGATTTTCTTCTTTTAGACTGAACAGTACTGTGTTGTGTATATATGCCACATTTCTTTAGTCCTTTCATCTGCTCATGGACACTTTATTCCATATGTTGGCTGTTATGGATGATGCCGAAATGAGCGTGGGAATGCCCCCAAAAGTCCGTGTGTCAGTACCCTTTTTATTTAAAATTACTCCGTTTCCATGTGTGTTTTCAAAAAGCAATACCAAAGGGCACACTTTTCAAAATGCAGCATTTGCTTTTTGTTTCATTTTCTAAACTTGAAATGTGTTTCAATTACAATGTTTATGTTTTAGGATTTTTTATAACTATTCATTGACATAATGTGGGATTTTGCTATTTATACTACTTTGTAGATTTGACAAATCTCCTTCCCATTCTTAGTGAACAACAAAAAAAATGCATACTGGAGAGCTGTAAATCTTGCATTACGTTTTCTTTTTGTTATAATTTAATATAATTTTTTAAAAAAATCAATATAATCAAAATTTTGAGTTTTTTTGAAATTTTGAGAACATTGTAATTTTTGTGGTCTAATAATTTCTTCTCAGCAAGAACATCATATAGTATGGTTCCAAAGATTTTGAACTTCATCGTTCTCTTTTTCTTTAAAAAAGTTTTCAATGGCATATTTCATATGCATTTAATGTGTATAATGCATATTTTAAAAATTCTCTAGCTGTTACTACTCTAGGATGAGAAACTCTCAGCTATTATGTGAATTTACATTTTTAAATGCTGAAACCCTTAAAAGTATTTCAGATATTACAATGTTCTTATTAAGACTGTCATATGATGTCATAGAGAAAAACAGTGAGGCGTTTTTTATCTTCTTCCTCCTAATCGTTGAGTGCATCTTTGTGAGCCTTCATTCCACTGATGTAAAATACAAAGAAAAAACACAGTTATTGTAAAGGTTTAATGAAACACTCTTTGTAAATACAGTTTATACATTGAAAAGAACTATAAAAATGGAAACTATACACATATATGTGAAATTATACACACATATACACACATATAGCATATATGTGCATACACACATGCTATAGATATATGCATATGTATACTCACTAAATTAGTGATAGTTCAGAAACTTGTGTGCAAAATTCAACAAAATGTCAGAATATTATTGTTTTTGTTTAAAGCCATTTGAAAACCTTCAAAACAAAGAAGAGCTGCAAAGTATTTTTCAGATTTTGATATGTAAGGAATTTGACTTAGTTTTTCCAGACAGAGGCTGAAAACATTGAAAATATATTAAGACTTCTCCTAACTATCTAATCAGAGACTAAGTAAAGAGAATTTTGATTTTGATCCCATATAATTTGTTGCACATTTCAGAAAGTCCTGGAAAATGCAAAAAAAAAGTATATATTTTTAAAAGCTTTTTCTTTAAAGAAATACGGTTTCCTTCTGTGATTATGAGACTTATATGTTAATTCTTACACAGGTCAAAGCCAATAAACCATGGTCTTATCCATAATGTAGGAAACATTGATCAGATTACAAAGTATCACCAAAGGGATGCATGGTTATGAATTTCCATTTAGGAAAAGAAAGCATTACAGTACTCATGTTAAAAGTTAATTTTACCTTTAATCTATTTTGTTATCCTCATCATCATATCTCATATACTCAACAAAAATGAAATGGAATAAAAAGTCCTTTGCTTTCTTAATGCTGGCCTAAAAGCCCTAACACTTAGATTTCCAATAAAATTTAAATATGTATACAAGTGTCTTTGTTACGTTTTTTAATATATGATACATGACCATCCGTTTATTGATGTGACAACTGTGTCTGAAACATTTAGGTTGCTGGAAAAATTCTACTAAAAAAGTATCTTAAATAGCATTGAGTCTATTGTTGTATCAAATAACATTCCATGTATTAGTAACTAAGAGCCAGAATCACAGCTCTGTGGCATTAAGGATCCAGAGTCCTTTTTCTATTTATCTTTG
>NW_012103476.1:1533735-1537791 GCF_000951045.1 Mandrillus leucophaeus
ATACAATCTGTGGCTATGGTTTAGGCTGACATACTACATATGATGTCTTAACTAAATGCTGGTCAGAAAAGGGAACGTTATTAATAGAGAAGAAATGATGAGTAACACTAATAAGGCTCAAAGTCTATGATCACTTTTCTTTTATCTCTGCGAATACTGTTGATAGTTTATTAATTTACAAACAATAAACATATTTTATCCATCATGTAAGATTGCAAATGTTATTGGGAAAAAGTCTTATTTTTAGAGAGAAAGTATGACAAACTAAAAAAAGAAATTTATGCGAAAAGTAAACAAATATTTTAATATATTTCAATGTAAACATTAAGTATTGCAAAGCATTAATCTTGCAGATATAAAAAGAAAAGTCATCACAATGTTAATACATTAAAATTTTTCTGGACAAATGTAATTTATTAGATTCTAAAAAAACATAATTATTTCATGGATTTAAAATTTACTAAGAACTGACAATAACTCATTCATTGTGCTTGTTGACTTGGTCCTTTTGTCCTTGCCTTGAAGGAGTTCAATTTCTTAAAAGAAATACAAAATATATTATTTAAGTATTTTACTAATATTATGGTTACTCACTGTAAAGCAATTCAGTCTATCTGCATATCAAAAAGTTTTCCCCAAAAATTATACATTAGTATTGGCTTCCTAAGATGTTAAGAATTCTCAGACATAGAAGTGTTAGGGGAGAGAGGGTGAGCAAAGACGTTCTAGGCAAACACAATAATATGAACAAGGTTTAGTGACCTGAAGTTAGTTACTCCATGTGCTAAAAACTGATACTGAATATATGCAACTCTATAGCTAAAAGTTAGGGGCATGGCAGAAAACGAACATGGAAAATTATGCCAGTGCTAGACTGTGGAAAGTAATTGAAGGTCATGCTGAGGGGGTTAATTAAGTCTTTTACTGCTGGCAGTGGGGAGTATTAGAGACTAAAAATTGCAAGGGACGAAAATATATCAAAGCTTTTGGAAGCACACTATAGTATTCAGTTGCTTATGTGCTCTCAGATCCACTCATTGCCCCAGCCCAGTCCTGCTTGGCGTAACATCTAGAGTGGCACACATTTCCCAGGTTCCCTTGCCTATTTATTGCCTTCTGGGGAGGTTCAACCAATAGAGGGCACTAGAAGATGATTCAGAGATAGAAGGACATTTGAAGCTTGGTTGTTTCTCACACATTTCTCTCTCTGACAGTCTCTAGCAGAAGCTGCCTCTTCTCTAGATCTCCAGCTCCCATACAACCACACTATGTTTCCATTGTCCCAGCCCCCTTCAGGCTGATTTGCTACAATCCCATATGCTCTAGGAACGCCCTGAAGTTGTTATCACCACATTTTCCTATGTTTATTCCTTCCTACGAGTGGTAGTAACCTCCTGTATTTGTTGGAATTGAGGTTTCTTCATTTTTGCATTTTCTTTATATAAAAATTAGGAATTTATTTTCCATATTAAATTCTCTCCATTGAATTACATGGCTTGAATTTGGGTACCTGGTTGTACTCTGGCAAGCAGAAAATTAAGACAACTTGGAAAGAAAATAGATTTAAAAGTATTTTCCATGTCTTTATATGCTTTTGAATGAGCAGTGTAATAAGCAACTCCATATATTAAGTTGTCATCATGAGAATGACCTCAAAGTTGAACTGGGCCATTAACTGGACCAAAGTTGTTTTTTGTTTTTTGTTTTTTAAGAATTTTTCTTTTTTGTTTTGCCAATCTCTCCATTAAAGCCTCTGCACAGCTTAACTTATTATTTTACTATTACCTGGTGCTGTTTGAAAATGTCAATGCAAACAACCAAAATAAGGCTATCTTATTTTCCTGTTTTCTTCTTTGTATGTCTTTCTTTTTCACATCAGTCTTCTTTTTAAAGACATTAAAAATTTAATGGCTCAATGATTAAAACAGACAAGTACTTCAAGCTTACCTGGCTTCATTTTCAAGACAAAAATGTTTGTCCCAATTGCTATGCAGGTGTAATATAAACACATCAATGGTGACAACACACTTTGTTTAACTTTTAAGTCATTGTTGTCACCACTATATTTAGAAGGTGAATTTAGTAACTTTCCCACAGAGATAGCAGGTGAGGTTGATAGAAAACAGGAAGAAAGTGATTTGTTCTAAGTTAGATAACACAATTTATTTAAAAATAGCCGTTGTAATCATTTTATTTGTTTTAACTTTTAACAAATAAAATAGAAGCTCATTCATAAACATTTCAGATATACAAAAGCATTAATATTTAATCTTATCTTTGAAATATCATATCTGACTTCTCTGGAATTCAGTATTTTTTAGATAAATTGGGAGATGAACCTTATACTTAGAAATACTTTAAAGGTCTTTAGAAATAAATATGGTTCTGTTCTCAGTCAATAAAATATCTTCCTTCACATTATGTAAATGAAGAAGTTTCAATGTAAGACCAGTGTAAAGTCTGGATGGATAGATAGATGGGTAAATGAGTATATTTATCTTCATTAAACTTTCTCGAATTGTTTAAGGTAAAAGTATATTTTTAAAAACATTCTAACAATTTATTTTATTTTGTAAAACAATACTAATCCTGGAGCATATTGTAAATTTTAACAAGATGTCCTTTAGGCTTCTGAGTTTGTCAGTTAAGTTGGAGACTCCCTTTGAAAAAAATTCTTAAATGCTCCAAATATTCCCAAACACTTCCTCAATGCATATCATCAAAAATAGCTACAATGTTTGGTTGGATAGTGTCTCAAGTCCATGACTTCTCATTGAAACTCTCATAGTTATATGTGTTTATGATAGTGTTGACTCACCCTCAGAGCTATTTATATTTTAAGCTTTACTTTTTTCAATAATAATAATGGAATAACATTGATATATAATCACCGTGTTCCACGTTTCATGGTTTAGCAAAATACATGGACAGAGAAAAAGTAAAGCTTGGCCAATATAACTTGGCTATAAAAGTCAGGCAGAGGTTCCTGTTTTCAGTATCCTAAGTAAATGGTCCATCAATAAAATACAAAACCTGAACTGACATACTTTAAGTCACCACAATACTCAGTAAACATAAAGAATCACTATAAATTGTTATGCACACATTTGTATTTGTATCTATTGTTTTCACGCATGTGGGTATATGCAATTTACAGAACGTTTAGTTTCCCCTTCCAAATCAGTTTGCTCTCTTTGCATTTTAAATGGAAAATACAAGCAGACTGAGTTCTTTTACCTTCCATGCAGACTATAAAGACATGCTGTTTCCTTTATTCCATCTACAGTAGTCCGTCCTGTTTTCAAACACTTTTTTACAAGAAGAAGTATCCGCATTAATTCATTCATTATTTCCAATATTAGTAATATTCATAGATTATTTCAATGATATAATCAAGTTGCCCTGGAATCTTCTTTCTTCAACTGATTGTGGAATGACAACCATATTTTTAACCATAAAATATTTTGAATCATGGATTATTTTGTTTAAATATAGGAATTTTTCTAAGGGTCACTAGAGGAATCTGAGTACACTGATAAAGGTATATACCAAAACAAGCAGCTGTTTGCACTCTGTAGTTGATGAGGCACCATAATTTATTACTCACCAAGGACATTAGACCATGGATAATTTGCTCACTGCTCTATGTCTGCAATATATAGTGTCTAATATGACGTCGATGCTCAAGCACTGTTTTTGAGTTGATGTGTAAGATACTTCTCCCAATTTGTCCAATAGTAGAATTTGTGAATGACTGGGGTCAACACAGGTGAAGTCATGGAGCCATAACTCCAATCTATGTGTGTTTACGTATAATAAGATCTCAGTCATTTTTTTCTTGAATGATTAGGAGATTAAACATAAACACGGCAAGTATTACAAACCCCACATTACTTATAAGGTGAAAAAACTCTCAAAGCTACTTAGTGAATTATTTGAAAACAAGTAAGTGTTAAGAGAAGACTCTTTTTTTTTTTTCTTTTTTCTTTTGAGACGGAGTCTTGCTCTGTCGCCCAGGCTGGAGTGAGTGGCGCGATCTCGGCTCACTGCAAGCTC
>NW_012103476.1:1537896-1539138 GCF_000951045.1 Mandrillus leucophaeus
TTCACCGTGTTAGCCAGTATGGTCTCGATCTCCTGACCTTGTGATCCTCCCACCTCAGCCTCCCAAAGTGCTGGGATTACAGGCGTGAGTCACTGCACCTGGCCAAAAGAAGAATCTTTTTAAGAATTCGTAATCCAGTGTTCTTTATTTACATAACAGAAAGCCAATATTCTCTCACTCTTTCAAACCATAGTATTAGAAGATCAAGTCTCATATAGTCACAATTGTTAAAGAACTTGAGAGCTAAGATGAAACTTAACTCAAAAACATTATCTCAGTAAAGATGGGAACTTGCAATATTGTGGTACTTTTCTGTCACAAACATGTCTGATCTCCAGCACAGTCAATCGTCATTATAAGCAAATACATATTTGCGAATATGCCTAATCACTAAAATTTATTTGTAACCCTAGAATCAATAGTCACAGCATGTTGCGGTCATTTGCAGCTATGCACGAAATGGTGAAAAGTTTGATTCATTTGTCACTCTCCTCCCCAGCTGAGGTACAACAAGGCAATGCTCTAGCTTCCTGTTTCATAACTCATATTATAAATGTGTCTTTTTGTGAGATATTTAGTGCTACAATTTTCACTTCTTTGGGACTGTTTCAAAAGACCCCTAAACAACACTGGAGTGCTGCGAAGTTTTTCTATGGGCAAGAAGACTGTGATGGCCCTCACAGAGAAATTATGTGTTTAGTTAAGCCTCATTCAAGCATTAGTTAAGGTATGGGCTGTGAGTTTGAGTTCAACGTTAATTAATCAACAATATATATTAAGTAAGATATCCTTACAAAGAAACTTGTAAAAGAGGTTACGTACTGATCAGTTGATGAAATGTGACCAGAGGCTCCCAGGACCCCAAACTTGTATTTTCCTTAGGAACAATGATTCAGTATTCACTAATTCAGTGTTCATGCTGACTTTATAGAGCATAACTACCACACATAATACGATATGGCCGGGCGCGGTGGCTCACGCCTGTAATCCCAGCACTTTGGGAGGCTGAGCTGGGCTGATCACGAGGTCAGGAGACGGAGACCATCTGGCTAACATGATGAAACCCCGTCTCTACTAAAAATACAAAAAAATTAGCCGGGCGTGGTGGCGGACTCCTGTAGTCCCAGCTACTCGGGAGGCTGAGCCAGGAGAATGGCGTGAACCCGGGAGGCAGAGCTTGCAGTGAGCTGAGATGGAGCCACTGCACTCCAGCCTGGGCCACAGAGCAAGACTCCATCAAAA
>NW_012103476.1:1543133-1547524 GCF_000951045.1 Mandrillus leucophaeus
GATAGTCTGTTAGTGTTGACTGTTATACTACCCTCTCAATAAAAATGGAATCTATGTGTGTGTTTTCATGCCCAGAATTGTTTCATGCATATACGTTGAAAGAAAAATGAATTTTACAGTGACTCTACTTTGCTTCAGCTGTTTTCATTCAAACAAGTATGTGTGTGTGTATATATATGTGTGTGTATATATAACATTCAGTATGTATATATGCAGACTTATATAAAAAATGTATCTATATGATGCCTAATTAATGACTCAAATTTAAACAAAACTTGCATGTGGGATGTCTAGTATCATTAAAAGTGATTCAGAATAAGCAGAACTGTTAGAAAGATTAAATTGCTCTTTTCTATCACAAAATATGTATCTACCACCAAATATTGAATCATGTTAAGGGCTAATAAAAGCAGGCTCTTCTTGTATCCATTCTTGTCCATTGCAGAATTTTAACATATATTTTTAAACTTTACTTTTTGTACTTTATTCCTGGTTATCTGACACCTCTTTTCAAAAAGATGTATTGATCCCATAGGGAAGTTTGTTGCTTTAGAAAGGATGCTCAAAAAAGTAGAAGGAAGCAGAAAGATCTCTTCAGGGAGACCTGACAAAATCTTTTAGATAACATTTGTGTTATTGGACACTTCTAGTAGCATCTCTAATATACTATATACATGAATTCAATAGCAAACAGAAATGAAGCATATCAAATAAGGAGAAGAAAATCATATTAGGATAATGATGAGTGCTAATCTTTAGTTGTATTTTCAAACTTTCTAACATTTACAAATGAAATCATTTGAGTAGACATTACTAAGAATTAAAGTAGTGGATCATGAGGTGATTAAAATAAGTACAGCTGTTTCATTGCATTTTATTATTCTTAATTTTGCTCCTGACTGATTCCCATTAAATGATAAATGATTAATAAAATATTTAGAAAGTTGAAGGAAGATACCACTTAAAAGCATTCTGTACAAGATTGCTGATCATTTCAAAAGGACAAAATAGTAGAGAACGTAACACATACATTAATTGAAATGATTTTCGTGTGTGAGAATGGGAGCATACTAAAGAAATGAATCAAATCTTGGCAGAATTTCCACTTATATTACTCTCTGTCTTTACTCCTATATAAATAAGAAAGATTGCAAAGAAACAAAAGAACCTCTTGAACCATCTGAAATCATGCCAATTTTTTTTAGAATACTAATGAATCTTGGAAACCTTATTCAAAATATCGCTAGACTACTTAGCAAATTATCAATAGACACATATTTTTTTCTTTCTGTATTCTGGGGCCACATGGTCTTTCTCCTTTTAGCTTTCCTTTTGATCTAATCTCTACATAACTCTTTTCTCTACAAAACTCTTCCTTTTTGTTGGGGTTAATATGGCTTGTGTGTGGCTTAGGGTAGATATCATGTTGCCTCAGGGGTGCTCCATCATCTCACGCTGTTAACTCCAATTCCCCATGTTGTTTTGTCAGATACTATGAATTGGCTCATTAAGAATGCACTTTCAATTCCCTTCTCAGTATCTTGTCTCTATCATAGAGGTCTAGAAGTGAAAAATACAATTTCTTTCTTTTAATAAGGGTCTCCATGTCATGTTTTTTCTGCCAAATGAAACACAGTGTAAAATCTAACAAGATTTTTTGAGAAAAATTTGTTGCTTGAAAAAGGCATCTATGTTGAATTTTGTGAGTCAACTTGACTAGGCTGAGGGATGCCCAGATAGCTGCTAAAACATTACTTCTGAGTGTCTCTGTGAAGGTGTTTCTAGAAGAGATGGACATTTGGGTTGGCAGACTGAATGAAAAAGATCACTTTTACTAGTGTGGATGGGCATTATCCAATTGGTTGAGGGCTGGAATAGAACAAAAAGGTAGAGGAAGGCTGAATTCACTCTCTCTTTCTGAGTTGGAACATCATCTTCTGCCCTCAGACATTGAAGCTCCTGGTTCTTGGCCCTTTAGATATGAAGATTTACACCAATGTCCCCCACCCAATTTCCAGCTTTTAGGCCTTCAGACTGGGAATTATACCATAAGCTCTTCTGGTTCTCAGGCCTTTGGGCTTCAACTGAATTCCAATACTGGCTTTCCTGGTTCCCCAGCTTACATACTTCTCAGCCTCCAAGGTTATGTAAGTCAATTACTATAGTAAATCGTATGTATGAATTAATAGAATGAGACAAATTTATAGGTCCTTTTGGTTCTGTTTCTGTGGAGAACTTAATACAATATCATTACTCACTAATTTTTCTTCGTCTTGCCTGAAATGCAAACACAATGACAGAGGAAGAGCAACTGAAGATATTTCTAAGACATATATTCTCTCCGTTTGGGTCAAGAGTTCTCCATAATACAATCTGTGGCTATGGTTTAGGCTGACATACTACATATGATGTCTTAACTAAATGCTGGTCAGAAAAGGGAACGTTATTAATAGAGAAGAAATGATGAGTAACACTAATAAGGCTCAAAGTCTATGATCACTTTTCTTTTATCTCTGCGAATACTGTTGATAGTTTATTAATTTACAAACAATAAACATATTTTATCCATCATGTAAGATTGCAAATGTTATTGGGAAAAAGTCTTATTTTTAGAGAGAAAGTATGACAAACTAAAAAAAGAAATTTATGCGAAAAGTAAACAAATATTTTAATATATTTCAATGTAAACATTAAGTATTGCAAAGCATTAATCTTGCAGATATAAAAAGAAAAGTCATCACAATGTTAATACATTAAAATTTTTCTGGACAAATGTAATTTATTAGATTCTAAAAAAACATAATTATTTCATGGATTTAAAATTTACTAAGAACTGACAATAACTCATTCATTGTGCTTGTTGACTTGGTCCTTTTGTCCTTGCCTTGAAGGAGTTCAATTTCTTAAAAGAAATACAAAATATATTATTTAAGTATTTTACTAATATTATGGTTACTCACTGTAAAGCAATTCAGTCTATCTGCATATCAAAAAGTTTTCCCCAAAAATTATACATTAGTATTGGCTTCCTAAGATGTTAAGAATTCTCAGACATAGAAGTGTTAGGGGAGAGAGGGTGAGCAAAGACGTTCTAGGCAAACACAATAATATGAACAAGGTTTAGTGACCTGAAGTTAGTTACTCCATGTGCTAAAAACTGATACTGAATATATGCAACTCTATAGCTAAAAGTTAGGGGCATGGCAGAAAACGAACATGGAAAATTATGCCAGTGCTAGACTGTGGAAAGTAATTGAAGGTCATGCTGAGGGGGTTAATTAAGTCTTTTACTGCTGGCAGTGGGGAGTATTAGAGACTAAAAATTGCAAGGGACGAAAATATATCAAAGCTTTTGGAAGCACACTATAGTATTCAGTTGCTTATGTGCTCTCAGATCCACTCATTGCCCCAGCCCAGTCCTGCTTGGCGTAACATCTAGAGTGGCACACATTTCCCAGGTTCCCTTGCCTATTTATTGCCTTCTGGGGAGGTTCAACCAATAGAGGGCACTAGAAGATGATTCAGAGATAGAAGGACATTTGAAGCTTGGTTGTTTCTCACACATTTCTCTCTCTGACAGTCTCTAGCAGAAGCTGCCTCTTCTCTAGATCTCCAGCTCCCATACAACCACACTATGTTTCCATTGTCCCAGCCCCCTTCAGGCTGATTTGCTACAATCCCATATGCTCTAGGAACGCCCTGAAGTTGTTATCACCACATTTTCCTATGTTTATTCCTTCCTACGAGTGGTAGTAACCTCCTGTATTTGTTGGAATTGAGGTTTCTTCATTTTTGCATTTTCTTTATATAAAAATTAGGAATTTATTTTCCATATTAAATTCTCTCCATTGAATTACATGGCTTGAATTTGGGTACCTGGTTGTACTCTGGCAAGCAGAAAATTAAGACAACTTGGAAAGAAAATAGATTTAAAAGTATTTTCCATGTCTTTATATGCTTTTGAATGAGCAGTGTAATAAGCAACTCCATATATTAAGTTGTCATCATGAGAATGACCTCAAAGTTGAACTGGGCCATTAACTGGACCAAAGTTGTTTTTTGTTTTTTGTTTTTTAAGAATTTTTCTTTTTTGTTTTGCCAATCTCTCCATTAAAGCCTCTGCACAGCTTAACTTATTATTTTACTATTACCTGGTGCTGTTTGAAAATGTCAATGCAAACAACCAAAATAAGGCTATCTTATTTTCCTGTTTTCTTCTTTGTATGTCTTTCTTTTTCACATCAGTCTTCTTTTTAAAGACATTAAAAATTTAATGGCTCAATGATTAAAACAGACAAGTACTTCAAGCTTACCTGGCTTCATTTTCAAGACAAAAATGTTTGTCCCAATTGCTATGCAGGTGTAATATAAACACATCAATGGTGACAACA
>NW_012103476.1:1551259-1562912 GCF_000951045.1 Mandrillus leucophaeus
AAAAAAAAAAAAAAAAAGTGACTATATATCTCTTTACTTCATCTTGCGACAGTTTGGAATAACTTTGAAATCTCACCTCAGGTACACACACTCACACACAAACGTAAATGCATTCGCATATATTTACTGCAAGAATATGAATTTATTCTGTATTTTTACCTCAACTGTGTATATATTCACTATAAGAGGATTAACAGTTTGGCACAGTGTCTCATACATGTAATCCCGGCACTTTAGAAGGCCAAGGCAAGAGAATGGCTTGAAGTCAGAAGTTCAAGAGCAGCTTAAGCAACAAATTGTGTTTTTTAATTAGCCAGGTGTGCTGATGCTTACCTGTAGTACTGACTACTCAGCAGCTGAGGTGGGAGGATCACTTGAGCCCAGGGCTTCAAAGTTTCAGTGAGCTATGAGCATGCCACTGCTCTCTAACCTGGGCGACAGAGACAGAGGGAAATCATGTCTCAAAAATAGAAGAAGAACAAGAAGATTAATAGCTACATAATTCATTTCCTCTGGTAAAGGTATTATCTTTGCCATAGTTATGCTATAGCATTTTAGGTATCACGTCTAATCAATTCCAGGTTGCTAATGCTAGAGAGAAAAGGTAGACTATAGTGAATTGTTCCATCATTCCTAATGTAGAGAGCTACTGAGGTTTCCAATGAACTAAACTACGCGTTCTTAGAGCAAGCTAATAAAATAAAAAAGGGGTACAAGTATACCTTGTTTTATTGTGCTTTTCATTGTTGCTTTTTTTTTTTTTTTTACAAATTTGAAGATTGTGGCAACCATCTTTCTAGCAAGTCTATCAGCACCATTTTTCCAACAGTATGCGCTCACTTCATATCCCTGTGTCACATTTTTGTAATACTTACAATATTTCAATCTTTACTATTATTATTATACCTGTTATGATGGATGATCTGTGATGAGTAATATTTGAAGTTACTATTGTTGTTGTTTTGGAGTACAACAAACTGCACCCATATAAGATGGCAAACTTAATCAATAAGTGTGTATGTTCTCACTGCTCCACCTACTGTTCATCTTCCAGTCTCTCTCTCTCCGTGGGCTTCTGTATTCCCCAAAACATAAAAATATTGAAATTAGACAAATTAATCATAGCTTCTAAATACAATAGCTTCTAAATTTTCAAGTGGAAGGAAGAGTTGTGCCGATCTCACATTAAGTCAAACACTAGAAATAGTTAAGCTTAGTGAGAAAGGTGTGTCAAAAACAGAGACAAGCTGAAAGCTAGGCCTCTTGTGATAAAAAGTTGGCCAAATTGTGAATGTAAACAAAAAATTATTGAAGAAAATTAAAAGTGCTATTCCAGCGATCACATGAATGATGAGAAGGTGAAATGGCCTTATTATTGATATGGAGAAAGTTTGAGTGGTCTAGATGGAAGATCAAACTAACGACAACATTCCCTTAAGCCAAAGCCTATCCAGATCAAGGCCTTACATCTTTTCAATTCTATGATGGTAGGCTGCGTGAGGTGAGGAAGCTGAAGAAGAAATGTGAAAGATAGCAGAGGTTATTTCATCAAATGCAAGGAAAGAAGGCATCTCTGTAACATAAAAGTGTGGCAGCAAATGCTGGTGTAGAAGGTACAGCAAGTTATTCAGAAGATCTAGCTAAGATAATTGATGAAGAAAGCTGCACTAAACAATAGGTTTTCAGTGCAACCAAAACATCCTTCTATTGGAAGAAGTGTAACCTAGGACTTTCATAGCCAGAGAGGAAAAGTCAATGCCTGGCTTCAAATCTTCAAAGGATAGGCTGACCCGCTTGATAAGACTAATGCAGATGATAAATGTAAGTTGAAGCCAATCTTCATTTACTATCTGAAAATACTAGAGCCCTTATAAATTATGCTAAATCTACTTTGCCTTTGCTCTAGAAATGAAAGAACAAAATCTGGAGAACAGCACATCTGGTCATAGAATGGCTTACTGAATAATTTAAGTCCACTGCTGAGACCTACAGCTCAGAAAAAAAAAAAAATGTTTCAAAATATTCCTTCTCTTTAGCAATGCCCCGGGTCACCCAAGAGCTCTGATGAAGAAGTACAAAAGATTATTGTTGGTATACCTGCAAAAACAACATCTATATTGCATATTATGGATTAAGGAATAATTCCAACTTTCAAGTTTTATTATTTAAGAAACACATTTTGTAAGACTTTAGCTAGCATAGATAATCATTTCTTAGACATGAGTGAAGTAAATTGAAACTTGAAAAGGATTCATCATTCTAAACGTCATTAAGGACATTTGTGTTTCACAGTATAAGGTCAAAATACCAACTTTAAAAGAAGTCTGAAAATAGTTGATTACAACCCTCAAGGAAGACCTGAGGGGTTCAAGACTTTGACAGAGGAAGAAGTAATTGCAGATGTGGTGGAAATAGCAAGATACATAGAATAAGAAGTGGAGACTTAAGATGTGACTTAATTGCCACAATTTCATGATTAAACTTGAGTGCATAAGGAACGGGTTTATATGGAGAAGCAAAGAAAGTGGTTTCTTGAGATGGAATCTACCCCTGGTGAAGATGCCATGAACATTGCTAAAATGACAGCAAAGGGTTTAGCATGTGACTTAACTGATAATGCTGTGGCAGGGTTTGAAAGGATGGACTCTGATTTTACAAGAGATTCTATTGTGAGTAAAATGCTATCAAAATAGTGTGGCGGACTATAGAGAAATCTTGCATGAATGGAACAATCGGTGTTCCAAACTTCATTGTCTTATTTTAAGAAACTGTCTCAGCCACCCTAAACTTCACCAACAACCACCCTGATCATTCAGCTGCCATCAACATCAAGGCATCATCCTCCATAAGCATATAGATTGTGACTGGCTGAAGGCTCAGATAATTGTTAGCATTTTTAACAATTAAGGATTGTACATTTTTTTTTAGAAACAATGCCATTGCACACTTAATAGAGTACAATATAGTGTAAATATAGCTTTTATATGCACTGGAAAACCAAAACAATTGTGTGACTTGCTTTATTGCTATATTTGCTTTGTTACATTGATCTAGAACCAAACTGGCAATATCTCCAAGGTATGTCTATAATTCCCAACCATATGATTTAATCCTGTTATTTACCAGTGAAAAAGGATTATAGGTTCAGCAAGAAAAATGGCGCTCCAAATTCAGCATTTGTATTATGCAAATAAATATCCTATAGATTTACTTTATTTTTTATTTTGGAGTTTGCCGCATGGTTTCATATTTGTACATGATGCTCTTTAAACCAAACTAATAAAAACAGCATATTTAGTAATACATATTTTTGTTAGAACTTTCACTATTTGTATATGTAGAGAATAATGTCCTCTAAATATAGCCTTAGAGACAGGAGTTCTGCCATTTTAGATTTAATTCATATGAACACCTTAACATTCCTAAATTCCATATTCTGTTGCTAATTGCTACTTAGCATTCAATTTTCAATATCTTTGAATTTAAGCTCATAAGGCCCTTTGAATATCTCCTCAAAGTCATTGTTTTGATGTATTGATGTCAGCTCATTACCTAAATCATCAAAGTGACACTACGTTTTAATAGACTACCAAAGTATTAATGCCCTATTTCATGTAGAGATAAAAATCCAGAAAACGATCTAGTTAGAAAATCCAGTTAGAAAAAATTTATAAGTTGAAGCTTCTTGTCTGTGAAGTTTCCATGTCTGTCATTTTCTACTGGCAATTCATAGTAAATGAAATTGAACAAGGGCAGACAAAATTATTTTTAAAGCTATACTAATCCATTGTACTTAATTAAATACGACCAACAAAAATATACAACTTTCCATTAACTATTTACCATTGTATTTGCCTTTTGTTCAAGAATTGCTAGTCATATCAAAATTTCTCTGCTCACTTTCATTATTAATTTTAAAATATAGAATGAATACCAATATCCCTAACTCCTGTATCTGTACCAAAACATTTTTGGACAAGGTCATTGGTTGCTAACTACTTTTTTTTTTCATCTCCAAATATGTATAACTTTTTTTCTGAGTATATTTGAGGAATTGAACTGCAAATTCCACTAAGAACATGCTTTTCATATAAATTATTCTGATGAATCCAACAACTGCTCTCTATCTGCCCTGTGATCACCGGCTGCATCCATCCTCATCTCCTGCCTGGAAAACTGCAAAATCCTTTTTTTAAATCTGAGGTTCTACTTTAGTCCATTATCAACCATTGGTAGCTTAAAGACAAGTACTGTCCAGACAAAATACATTAAAACAGCTCACATCCTTGCTTGGACATTTCAATGGTTTCTTTTTGCCCTTAGATGAAATTCCAAACCACTTTTTTAGAGGATACATTGTGAGTCGTCACCTGTTAAAACTCTAGCATCGGTGTGTAGCATCTCTTCATTTTATTTATTTATTTTTAATATTAGAGACCTGAAATACTTACATTGTTGTCAATTTAACTCAAGCACATTCAGGCCCTGGGTGTTTGAACACTTTCTTTTCTTGGCATGCTGTTTCTCTCTATCTTACTCATAACATTTGATCATCTCGTCACAGAGGCATTGCTGCAACCTCTATACAGTATAGAACTATGACATCCCCAGTCACTCTCAGCTCACACTGCCTAACTTCCTTAGAAACGGGGCATGAAAGCTCCATGAAGTCAGTCAGGAGTCCTGCTTTTGTCTTGTTTTATTTTTCCTCTTGAAATATTCCAGGAAGGCCACTCATGAGAAATCCACGTTAAATGAACATTTACACATACTCTCTGTATTAGTGAAGACAACATTAGATTCTGTTAAAAATAACCCCCCAAATTTCAATGGCTTAAGGGTTTATTCTTTCTGTGACTGGCTTATTTCACTTAGCATAATTTTCTCAAAGTTCTTCCAGGGGTTGCATACAGCAGATTTTCTTCTTTTTAAACGCTGAATAATATTCTGTTTTATGTGCATATTGCATTTTCTTTATCCACTCTCACAGCACCGTACACTTAAAAATGTAAGAGACTAGGTCTCATGTTGTTTCCTTAGCACAATTTTAAAAACAAAATTTTATTCCTCACCCACCTAATTATGCAGTGTTTGTAATCAATAGGTTGATTTCTTTTACACATTGACTGCTCTTTCATTTTGTAGCTTAGCCATTAGGTGATTCTGCTGCCCAGTGGAAACAAGAATCTCTGTAGAAACAGACTGTTTTTAGCACAAACTCTCTCACCTTAGGTTTTTTTGTTGTTGTTGTTGTTTAGCTTAAGCATAATACTGATTTTATTTTTTAAACAATACTATCTTACAAATCTTTGTATAGCAAAAGTCTTTTTGGCTCTATCGCTCTCAGTTTTTGTGACAATTACAAAAGATTTCATTCTTATGTAATCTCACAGAGATAAAAAGTATTAATTCATTGCAGTAAGTTTCCCAGTGGTCTGTCTTTTCTTCAGTGGTTTTATCCAACAAAGGAAACAAAAGTTTGAGATTTATTATATGCCCAAATCTGTAGAGTTCAATGGTCAAAAGAAAGTACAGATAATTTTGGAAACCATAACGGAATGTGTCTCTATTTTACACATTCCACTTTTCAAAGGGCCTTTTATTCTTATAGTACATGTTGTGAGATAAACATATAATGCCAATCGTTGTTCTAATAATCGGAAGAATATCTGGTGCATAGTAGGTACTTATACTTGTGAAGTCTTACGCCAACAGCATAAGGTACCATTGAGCAGTCCACTCCAAGCTTTACATTAGAAAAGATCTGTAAATCAGGTAATAATCATTTTTGCTGATAATTGTTCAACATGAGAATAAAAACAGAAATTAAAGTAAAAGTAAACAATTATAAAGGAAGACAGTATCCTTCTCATTTTCTCACCGGATATCTGTATGTTTCTACTGTGGAAGGAGGTGCATCAAACATTTTAAGCATGGAACTAACTCCATTCATTCTGCTTCTCTGCTAATCTAACTAGTGATTCTATTCAGTTTTTCATACAAATGGCAACCTTCGTTGATTGGTGGCCCTGATAGCCACCAGTCATCAGAACTACTGAAGTTCTCGTTATAGAAATATATATTTTTGATTTATTAATTGCATATATTGTTGCTTTAGGTATATTTTGTTCTCTCTGTGTGTGTGTGTGTGTGCGCGCGCGCGTGCATAGGACGCACTCAATAGCTGCTCATCTCAGGAATAGTGAAAAAATTGAGATTCTGAACCTATAAAATACAAGATTGAGCCGGGCGCGGTGGCTCAAGCCTGTAATCCCAGCACTTTGGGAGGCTGAGACGGGCGGATCACAAGGTCAGGAGATCGAGACCATCCTGTCTAACACGGTGAAACCCCGTCTCTACTAAAAAATACAAAACACTGGTCGGGCGAGGTGGCGGGCGCCTGTAGTCCCAGCTACTTGGGAGGCTGAGGCAGGAGAATGGCGTAAACCCGGGAGGCGGAGCTTGCAGTGAGCTGAGATCCGGCCACTGCACTCCAGCCTGGGCGACAGAGCCAGACTCAGTCTCAAAAAAAAAAAAAAAAAAAAATACAAGATTGTACCACATTGATGTTTCTCTTCTCTTTTTGCCTACCAACCAACACCTGTGTTCTTTGGGAAACACCAGGTCTTTCTCTTTTTTATTTTGTAAAACTTTAGATTAAGGAAATAATAATATTCTCATTTTGATAAGAAAAAAAGATTATAGTTCAATACCAGGATTTTAAAGGCAGTCTTATCACATGGTTTCTTCTGTGTAATGGATAAGGCAAGATGATCTACTAAGAGTGAGTAGGTTTAAATATTTATGGATAATAGATTCTATTTGAGTAATTGCTGTGAAAAAGGTGAAAAGTAATTCCCAGGAAGTAGATCAAAACAAGGGGAAAACAGAAAGAATTTGACAGCAGGTTTTAGCAACTATTACACTTGGTGTAAGAGCACAGTAGTTCATTCATTTTCTAAAACACTTTTCCCGTAGCATGCTTCTTTCTTCAGAAAAGTTCAGAGATAGCTGATGATCAGGCACAGAGTGACATTGTTTTGTAAAAGACCAATCTGAGGGCAGTGAATTATGGAGTCAAAAAACACCAGAAAATGATAAATGAGGAGAAATACAAGGAGGTAAGGTCTATAGGAACCATTCTGTTACCATCACCTCACACAGTATGTGATATGTTTTCAGTACCTAATTAATGAAACCTTAAGCTATATAAAGTTATAATCCAATATTTCCATGTTTAGAAATTTATACTATAAAAATACTTACATAATTATACAAATATATAACTATAGAGATATAAGTAAAAACATTATTTGTAACAGTAAAATGCCAAAAATAAATATACACCATAATGTGGAATATTATTATGTAGACATTAAAGTGAATATGAATCTACAGGTTAAAGAAAATTTTGATTTTTTTCCTAGACCATCACGAAGACTAGTTTACACAATTATACAAAAGAACTAAGACAAAAGAAATGGCTGAATATGGACTTGGTTCTTTTCATGCCTACCTCCAGAAATTTTTGAAAACGATAAACTTATTTTCTTCACTTTTCACTCCCTAGAAAGTGGTGAAAATTTTTGTAATAAAGAAAAATTTGTTCATTTTGTTATTAAAAATATTTCACTGCCAACCTCAGTAAGAGTTTATGAATAGAAAAAAGGAAAACAGCACTTTAAATTTAATGAAATAGGAAAAAATAGTACATAATTATTTCTTTAGCTCCTTTTAAATAACTCTAAATGAATTCTTTGAGTAGTGTGGAAAAGGTAAAATCTATTCTTACACTTTGTAATTTATATATCCTTTTGAAAATCTTCTTGAATGGTTCCGCTCAAGTATGTTTCATTGGCAGTGAAAATTATCTGATTATATATGGATACCCTTGAATTAAGTAAGCAGCCTTTGTAACAAATCAGAAAGTTGCATTTTAATTTGCAGTTTCTTCTTGATCTACTGCTAATGAAAGTTTCACTGAGTTATCTGCTTAAAGGTGAAAATGCTAATTAAGAGTTTCTCATCAGTGATAATTCAGATATGTGGAAAAATGATGACATTAGGTCTTTGTCTTCTTGAGTTAACTTATTTTGTACTTGGTCTTCTCAAAATTCTGATGAAAATGAAGACAGTTTATAATTAATACTTTCTGTTTCATGCAATAGACTTTCTCTTTTAAAGGAACACATAGTTTCCCCCTTTTCTAATGTAACTTCATAGTATACACTTTAGTACGCTAAATCTTGCAGACCACTTTTTAAACGACAAATATAATGCTACACTTTAAGTAGCATCTATAACAGTTACTCCTTTCAAAAATATATGTTAAATTATAGAATTATTGATCTACCAGTTTGACATTTCTAGATCTAGGGAGAATAAATCATTTCACCTTTACTATTCTATCATATGTGATATATAATTTCAAAGTTCACAGCATATACTAGTCTGTGTGTTAGATAACTCATGGGACATGGAAATCTATCCAAGCAAGAAACCATCCCTCTATATACAAATAATAGCTATGGCTTACAAAATGAGGATACATTTTAAAAGGCCAGGTCATCTGATTTAAGCCGTAAACATGTAAGCATACTTACCAATAGTAAAGACTGTGTGTGCGCGTGTGTGGTGTGCCTGATTGCTTGTGTGTGTGTGTTATCAAATTTATATTGTCTTACAGTAACACTATACCCAAAAACACTTATACCACGACATGGTCACCGTAGTAAAGTGATGGCATATTCCAAAGGCATAATTTTAAAAGGTCTAACAGAGAACCAGTTGCAAAATGTTTGACAAAGACTTAATGACTATCAATAAAATATAGTGAATATTGTTGCCAGTTGTAACCCTGAAAACTAATACCCCAGTAAGAGTTGTAACAGTGGAAGAAAGCTGTACAATAGGGGCTGTGTCTTTGGGATTGAAACAGCCACTGGCAAAACCACAGCCTGAAGAAGAATGGCCAAAATACTTCATACTTTCTTACCTTCTGCCATCTAATCATCTGTTGTTAAACCCACTGGGCAAAGACAACTAAAATCCAGAGAGGAAGGAAATCCTTGATGCAGTTCATAGAGGTCGATAGTAGAGAAGGGAAAAAATGGAATTGGAGAGGAAAATGGAAAACATCTCATGTGTACTTTCAGCATATGTTGTGCTCACAGATTAGAAGAATCAACAAATAAAGATGTCAGTTTTTTTTTTTTTATGTACATATAGATTAAGCACAAACCAATACAATCTCCAGGGAAAATGTTTATTGGAAACTACAACCTGAATTCTAAAATATAGAAGACAAGGTAAACTGGAATAGCTCAATGTTCCAATCAATTTCTCTGAAAAAGAAGAAGAAAGTTAAAGCATCCACACTACCTGATATCAATACTCACACATGAAACTACAAAAATCAAGATAACATGGTATAGACAAAAGGACAATGAAACAGAATAGAGTATAGAAATAGACCCACATGCGTAAGTCCTTGGTAAGAGGTTACAGAGTCCTTTTGGCACTAAAATAAATTATTGTGAAATAGTACACAACTGATCAAAACTAAACAAATATTCTGTAGGTTTTCATTATATTAAGTCTTAAAATAACATATTTAATTGAAAACACAGCTTCTAACGAGACAGGAATGTCTCTAGTTTTTCCAATCATTACATCTATCTATGGATGAATGTTATTTCTTTTCAGAATGAGATAAAATTTCAGTATTAATTCTACTTCTCCCCATCCTTTTTAAAAACAACTCTAATCACTTAATAAGTTGCTTTCATAAATAAGTAGAAAGAAATGGAACAGGCTTTTCAGAGCAGTATAACATGTTTCTTTTACGTTTTCCTAAATTATGTCCAAAACTTAATATAATTTAATATAAAAATATTTATTAGTAAATAATTAGATTAAGATTTTTTTTCAATTTTACTAAAATTATGACTTAGAAATAGCTTATATTGAAAAGGGATTTGATTAGTTCGATTCTGCCTTAGAAATATATCATTGACAGGAACTACCACATTTTTTAGGATTTTACACTATAGGGCAGAATAACATCATAAATATGGGTAAAATATGTCATTCACTTGAAAATCAGAACAAAAGTCCTCCTTTGTAAAGGATGCCTGAGGAAGGGATACTGGCACAGCTACTAAGCTATGGACCTTTTCCGATGCACATCAACTTTAGAAAATTGGACATTTAAATGTCCCAGTTTAAGACTATTGTTCTAAAGTAGAGTAGAGGGAAAACTCTGTGTCTACTCAGCAAATAATGCTTTGATTTCCCCTGATTGTAAAATATCCTGAGAGAACTCGTTCATCAGTCACACATCTGCTGAAGCTCTTAAGTGTCGTTAGTCCTTTAGGACACTCAAGTTTATAATTAAAAATGAATTATGAAATCAGGATAATTACAAAAGCATACCTTTAACAACGTATTACAATTAATTCCAAAAAGAGAAAAAATCTACTTCAATTTGTCAAGAACCAATTGATGTTAAATGCAGCATTTCTTCTAACGTTGTAACTTGAATTTGAGAATACAAAAGAATAAGGACAATGAAAACATACTTTTGTCTTTCTTTCGTTACTCCTCTCTTTTTTACCAAATGAAGAAAATAAATATATGAGAATGATATATACATTCACACATACACACTAATGGACATTTATATATATATTTTTGTACTTAAAAACCCACAAAGGAGCACACAAACACAAATTTACATATGATGAAAGTCAGTTTAATTAGCCCCAAAGGAACGTTATTGTAGAAAGGAATGAAGAAGAAAAGTCATCTAGATTGAGGTGATATTTCTACCAGAGGGACTTACACCTGTCTCTGCTTCTTTCTTCGCTCAGTACTGCGTATGTGAGATCATAGAAATAAAGGTGTCAGCATTTTGCTTTTACTTTTTACCGTTACTATTGTTATTTTACTGTTTTCTTTTTCTTTAAACATTTGTTTATCTGTGATTATCAGTTTGGGAAACCTTCTAATTTTCTTGATTATATCTTCCCTAATGGATTCAGTGACCTAGTCCAGGGTCCTCAATGATGTCCAGGAGGGTTTTACCAGCAGCAGACCTGAGACATAGATTCCAGTGAAAGTTACAGATTAAGAAAGTATGCCCTGAAGAAAGCATTAAATGTATCAAAAAAAAAAAAAAACCAAACAAACAAAATGGAAAATAGTAAGACCAAGGTAGAGTGGAAATTTTCTACGAAGGATCGCACACTCACTCTGATCTTGCTGGACGATCTAGAGTCCAGATTATACCCAATTGTCTCTTCTTGAGTCAAAGGAGTTGGATTTTATAATCCCACACTAATTAGTGATTGGTTATAGGCTGCGAAGGTTGGGGGTTTTCTAAAACTAGCTAATGCATGCAACTATGGAGACAGTTCCAGTGCCAAGGGCCAAATCTCTAAGAGTCATAGGTGCCACCTCTGAGCAGCAAAATGAACAAGACCTGGGGGATGAGTACAGAGAGTCGGTAAAGAGATCTGAATTAGCCGGGCGTGGTGGTGGCGCCTGTAGTCCCAGCTTCTCGGGAGGCTGAGGCAGGAGAATTGCTTGAACCCGGGAGGCGGAGGTTGCCGTGAGCTGAGATTGAGCCACTGCACTCCAGCCTGGGCAACAG
>NW_012103476.1:1563242-1565842 GCF_000951045.1 Mandrillus leucophaeus
TGAAAAATCAGATGAATCTTAACCGTATCAGCATAACCCAGCAAAAGACAGGCACAGTGGCAAGTACCTGTAGTCCCAGCTACTCTGGAGGCTGAGGTGGGATGATTGTGTGAGCCCAGAAGTTTGAGACCAGCTTGGGCAACATAGCAAGACTCCATCTCAAAAGGAAAAAACAAAAAACAAAAAAAGAACATACACACGCAATTATATCAGCATATTTTTGGTATCACTTTACTAGTATGTATGATAATACGGTATCAGAGGAATACCACTCTATGTTGTGTGATTTCCTGTGTTCAAAAGTAGAATGTAGTAACAGAATTACTTATTGACATCAAGTTACTTATTGATATCAAGATGTCAATGAACAAAAGAGGAAAAAAAGTTTAAGCAATGGTCTCATCTGAGAGTCATGAAAATAACATAACAGGTGAAAGTTACGAATTGGAGTTAGATCGTGTGGTTCCAAATCTTGTGCTGCCACTTACTAGCTATCTGTGTGACCCTAAACAAGCTAATTAACCTCTAGATGCTTCCATCTTGTCATCTCTAATTTTGGGATAAACTCTAACTCTTAAATATAGTTGTTATGAATGCTAAATAATTTAATATAGGTATAGTGATCAGAAAAGAGTCTACCAGATAGGACAATTTTTAGCTCTTATTATTTTTACTCTTAAAAGTTTCTAGGCAAAAAACTAAAATTCAAAATGATTTATTCTCAGCAAAAGTCAGCAAACTTTTCCTCTAAAAGGCCAAACCATAAATAAATGTTGATTTTGCTGGCCATATGGGCTTTGTCACAATTATTCGACTTTGGTTTTGTAGCTTCTAAACACTCAAAAATAATATATAAATGAATGGGTGTAGCTGTGTCTCTAAAACAAGCATCATATCCAAAACAAGCAGCAGACTGGAATCAGCCCAAGAGTTGCAGTTCCTTAAATCCTGTCATAAAGTAACAACTTCCAAATTTTTTTTTTAACCAAAAATAAAGTTAAAGAGATTCTGTCTCATTTTATAAATATCATAAATATTTTGTGAATATACCAAAGACAATATACTTGATGAATGTCAACCTGAACAATTTATTAATTGTAGTCAAGGGAGATCAATTTGAGATTTGATTCAGGGGAGAAAATGAATTGCAAAACTCAAAGAGAACATACTGGCCCTGGTTCAGGAACAGCAAAGATATAAAATATCTGGGACACCAAACACTGAATATTTTTATTAATATGGCACATGGCCCATAGGCAATATGCCAAGAGAAGCCAACAATAAAATAATCTTTTCCCAATTACAAGATTGAATTGACATTACACTACTTGGTTTAATTGAAAGTCCAATACAATGAGGAATGCTATCTTCTTGGATGTTAATATTGCAATAGCTAAATGACCCAATCTCAAAGATTTCTAAAATAGCAGAGGATAAAACTTTAAACAGCCTAAAGATGTTAAAAGAAAAAGTTAAAAAAAACCAAAACCATATCAGACTTTATATAGAGTATATTTGCTACGCGTATCATTTGAAACACCAAACAGAAATAAGACTTTTTAAAGACTTTTTTTCTGAAATGATTTAAAATCTATCTACTAAAATATATGCTTACAACTATACTCATATAGTTTATTTTTCACAGCACTCATTAAACAGACACAAATGCATACACACATACATGTAAACACAGATGACCAAAGAGATTAAGCACTGGAGATATATATATATGTGATACATACAATGAAACCCACAGGACACAAATTTAGCTCTAATAACAATTTTATCTTTCATTCACTATGGAATATTAAGTGTCTTATCCAAAAGTGACAAATGAAAAGTCATTTTACAATTGTTTTTATTATTTGGTTGCTGTTGTCATTGTTACTGTTTTTGAAGCAAAGCTTTGCTCTTGTTGCCCGGGCTGGGGTGCAGTGGTGCGATCTTGGTTCACTGCAATCTCCACCTCCCGGGTTCAAGCAATTCTTCTGCCTTAGCCTCCTGAGTAGCTGGGATTACAATCGTCCGCCAGCATGCCCAGCTAATTTTTTGTATTTTGAATAGAGACCGGGTTTCACTGTGTTGGCCAGGCTGGTCTCGAATTTCTGACCTCAGGTGATCCACCTGCCTTGGCCTCCCAAACTGCTGGAATTATAGGCATGAGCTACTGCGCCCGGCCTATTATGTGTTTTAGTATTCTGAACATTTTCTATTTATCAAAATAAGCATTTTAATTAGAATAATTTTTTATGATTAGTTACTACGTTGGTTGTTATATTTTTTATTACAATTTTTCATTTTGCTTTTCCTGCTTCTTTTTTGATAGATAACACAATCTATTTTCACCCATTTTATGTCTTAGTAAGAATGGTAAATGAAAAATTATAAGGAGTTTTTGTATTTAAATTAATGCATCTATAATTTTGTAGGAGTCAGTCTGTTCACATTTATTGTAATAACTGATACATGATTTATTTTTCAATTTTTTTCTGTTATTTTTTTCATTTTTCTTTTTCTAATTATTTTCTGGAAGCATCATGGTGCTATTAAATCTCTTTTCTTCTTTTTTATGCATATTTATGGAGATTTTGTTTAATTAT
>NW_012103476.1:1565892-1582428 GCF_000951045.1 Mandrillus leucophaeus
ATATAGTTTATTTTTCACAGCACTCATTAAACAGACACAAATGCATACACACATACATGTAAACACAGATGACCAAAGAGATTAAGCACTGGAGATATATATATATATATGATACATACAATGAAACCCACAGGACACAAATTTAGCTCTAATAACAATTTTATCTTTCATTCACTATGGAATATTAAGTGTCTTATCCAAAAGTGACAAATGAAAAGTCATTTTACAATTGTTTTTATTATTTGGTTGCTGTTGTCATTGTTACTGTTTTTGAAGCAAAGCTTTGCTCTTGTTGCCCGGGCTGGGGTGCAGTGGTGCGATCTTGGTTCACTGCAATCTCCACCTCCCGGGTTCAAGCAATTCTTCTGCCTTAGCCTCCTGAGTAGCTGGGATTACAATCGTCCGCCAGCATGCCCAGCTAATTTTTTGTATTTTGAATAGAGACCGGGTTTCACTGTGTTGGCCAGGCTGGTCTCGAATTTCTGACCTCAGGTGATCCACCTGCCTTGGCCTCCCAAACTGCTGGAATTATAGGCATGAGCTACTGCGCCCGGCCTATTATGTGTTTTAGTATTCTGAACATTTTCTATTTATCAAAATAAGCATTTTAATTAGAATAATTTTTTATGATTAGTTACTACGTTGGTTGTTATATTTTTTATTACAATTTTTCATTTTGCTTTTCCTGCTTCTTTTTTGATAGATAACACAATCTATTTTCACCCATTTTATGTCTTAGTAAGAATGGTAAATGAAAAATTATAAGGAGTTTTTGTATTTAAATTAATGCATCTATAATTTTGTAGGAGTCAGTCTGTTCACATTTATTGTAATAACTGATACATGATTTATTTTTCAATTTTTTTCTGTTTTTTTTTCATTTTTCTTTTTCTAATTATTTTCTGGAAGCATCATGGTGCTATTAAATCTCTTTTCTTCTTTTTTATGCATATTTATGGAGATTTTGTTTAATTATTATTCTGTTAAAGTTTACTTTTGCTTTCCTGGTATTCATATTCAAATCTATTTTCTCAACTATTATGTAAAGACAAGGTAATTATTTCCCTCTCAAAGGCACTCTTCTTCTAATGCTTTCTTTAAAATAATTTCACTTCCACACATCTCTCCTACCCTCACGAGATTATACCTTTTCTCAATCCTTAATATTAGGCCATATTGTAATAATTAGTATTTTGAGTCCTTGTTTCTTACAAAGATTTACTTTGAAACATGTCTCTTGTTGCATTTGTTTAAAGGATTCATGCTAATTTTTGGAAGTCTGTTATTTTATATATAGATCTATTATACATATATAGCAAGGTCTGTGTTCATTATTTTCTTCTCTTTTAATTTTTCCTGTTTTGAATCTACAGTTCCTATTCACTTGCCATTTACTATGGGTTTTTTCTTAAGCATTCCCTAGTTCAGAGGTTGCAATTAATCCTTGTGGTTGTCTTTCTCTTTTATTTTATTTTATTTTATTTTATTTTATTTTATTTTATTTTGAGACGGAGTCCCACTCTGTAGTCCAGACTGGAGTACAGTGGCACAATCTCAGCTCACTGCAATCTCTGCCTCCCAGGTTCCAGTCACTTTCCTGCCTCAGCCGCCCAAGTATCTGGGATAACAGGTGCCTGCCACCATGCCCGGCTAATTTTTGTGTTTTTAGTAGAGACATGGTTTCACCATGCTGGCCAGGCTGGCCTTGAACCCCTGACCTCAGGTGATCCACCTGCCTCGGCCTCCCAAAGTGCTGGGATTACAGGTGTGAGTCACCACACTCGGCCTGTTTCTCATACTTTAAAGATGACTAATTATTTAGTTTTTAAGAGATTCTTGGGTTGTACTCCTTTGCATGTAAACTAATATGTAATATGTAAATTATTATTTTAGCATATTCTGACTTTCAAATATGCAATTGAATATTTAATGTAAATCTGAATACATCTTTATTATTCTCATTGCCTATTTTTCTGTATGAAAGCTGTCATGCGCGTCTGTGTAAAGAGACCACCAAACAGGCTTTGTGTGAGCAGTAAAGCTTTTAATCACCCGGGTGCAGGCGGGCTGAGTCCGAAAAGAGAGTCAGTGAAGGGAGATAGGAGTGGGGCAGTTTTATAGGCTTTGTGTAGGTAAAGGAAAATTACAGTCAAAGGGGGGTTGTTCTCTGGCGGGCAGGGATGGGGGTCACAAGGTACTCAGTGGGGAAGCTTTTGAGTCAGGATGAGCCAGGAAAAGGAATTTCACAAGGTAATGTCATCAGTTAAAGCAGGAACAGACCATTTTCACTTTTTTTGTGGTGGAATGTCATCAGTTAAGGCAGGAACTGGCCATCTGGATGTGTACCTGCAGGTCACGGGGGATGTGATAGCTTAACTTTGGCTCACAGGCCTGACAAAAGCTTATGTGTTTTTCTCTTTATCTTTGCAGTTCGGTTCTTTACCAGGGCTTGCTTTTTCTGTTACTGGTTGGGTTTTGTCCAGTTTAAGTTTTCTTTCCCCCTGGACCTTACACTTTCTGCATATTAGGGATTATTGCCATGTTACTGAATACCCTTATTGTTTTCCTCCTGATTTCAATTTCTTCCAAACTTTGTTTCTTAATGGTTTTTTGAAATTTTTTTGCATATAATCTATTTTAAAATAAACTTTTTTTTTTTTAAGATAACTGTAAATTCACATGAAGTTGTAAGAAATGCAGAGATCTCAGGTACACTTTTCCTGCAATGGTAATAACATTTTACACATTATAGTATTATATCCCAACTAGGATAGTAGTATTAATAAATTACACTGATTTTGTTTGGATTTCCTGGTTTTACATGTATTTATATGCACCTGTATATGTGTGTGTGTGTCTGTGTGTGTGCATTTGTGCATGTTTAGTTTACCGGAATTTCTATCACATGCATAGGTTTGTATAGCCAAGACAACAGTCATGATCCCTCCTTCAATGTATAACTTACCCAACTTCTCTGCAGCCTTGACAGCATCTGGTTTTGTCACTATATTTTCTGTTCTCCAATCTACAACATGTGTAGTGATCTTTCGTTGTGGTTTTAATCTGAATTTCTTTAAGGGCTAATGATGAAGATTTTTCAAGAGCTTATTTGCCCTCTGTATGTACTCTTTGGTGAGAGGTCTGTTCATATCTTGTGTCTGTTTTCTAATTGAATTGTAAGTTTGTTTTCATTGTTTTTGTTTTTATTTTACATGGTTGAGTTTTTAGAGGAACTTACATAATCCAGATACTAACTTTTAGGTGCATACATTGTTTGAAAATATTTTCTCTCAGGCTGTAGCGTATCTTTCCATCCTCTTCACATGGTTTTCACAGTTTCACAGTGGAGATTTTTGTTTTGGTTTAGTTTGATGGGATCCAATTTAGCATCCTTTTCTTTTTTTGAATTATGCTTTAAGATCAAATCAGAAAAAATCTTTGCCTCACCGAGACTCTGAAGATTTTCTCCTGTTTTTTCTAAAATGTTTGTTTTACTATTTGGTCTGTGATGGATTTTGAGTAAATTTTTTTTATTAGGTGTTGGGCTCATATTGGGGTTATTATTATTTTTTTAAGTGTTGTGTTTTATCTGGACCATTTGTTGAAAAGTCGATCTTTTCTAATTAAATTGCATTTAAACTATTTTCAAAAGTTAGTTGGGCGTATGTATGTGAGTCTGTTTCTCAGTTCTCCATTCTGTTTCATTGATCTGCATGCCTGTTCTTCTGCTGATGATACCGCAGCGTTTTGAGTCCTATAGATACAGAGTAAGTCTTACTAGCAGATACAATAATCTATCCTACTTCATTCTTCTTCCTCAAGATTGTTTTAGGCTGTCTTGGGCCTGACCCTTCCATATAAATTTTAAAATAAGGTTGTCTATGTCTACAAAAAAAAATGGAAAATAATTGCATTGCATCTACAGATTAATTTGGAAAAACTGATATCCTCACAAAAGATAAACATAGAATGCCTCTCTATTCACCTAGGTCTTTATTTATTTTTTTACTCAGCATTTTGTAATTTTCAGTATACAATTTTGTATGTATTTTGCTAAGTACAAAAGGAAGAATTTCATTTTCTCTTTTTTTTCCTAATCCTCCTAATCAGTGGAAGCATTTCAGTTTCTTTGAAGCAATTTTAAATGTTTTTGAGTTCTAATTTTGGTTTTCCACATGTTTACTGTAAATGTATCATCAGAATGTGACTTAGTTTCTGAATTGCTTTTGTATTCTCTTACCTTACTGAACTCAGTTGTTAGTTTTAGTATGTTTCTGGTGGCTTTTTCTTTTATGTTCTACATAGATAATCAGGTCATATGCAAATTGCTTGTTTGGTTCTTATTTTCCTATTGTCATGCTTTAATTTCTGCCTCATTGCAAGGGCTGGAGCTTTTATACTATATTGAATAACAGTAATAAGAGTGGAAACCCTTGATCTTACTGGTCAAGCAATCAGGCTGTCCCCATTAGGTATAATATTAGCTGTGGGTGTTAGTAGGTGCTTTTTGTCAAGCTGAGACAATTCTCCTCTATGCCTAATTTGCTAAGAACTTTTGTCATGAATAAAGCATCAATTTGTCATACACTTTTATACATCAATGGTGTGATTATATAACTGTTTTAGAGTCCTTAATATTGCAGAATACAGTGCTTTATTTGAGAATGATGAACCAACCAATTTTACAAACATAGAAGAAATCAAATTTGGGCAGGGCACGGTGGCTCACTCCTGTAATCCCAGCACTTTGGGAGGCTGAGGCGGGTGGATCGTGAGGTCAGGAGTTTGAAACGAGCCTATCCAGCATGGTGAAATCCCATCTCTACCAAAAATACAAAAATTAGCCAGGCATGGTGGCGCATAGTCCCAGCTACTAGGGAGGCTGAGGTGGGAGAATCACTTGAACCCAGAAGGCAGAGGTTGTAGTGAGCCGAGATCAGGCCACTGCACTCCCGCCTGGGTGACAGAGCAAGACTCAGTCTCACAAAAAAAAAGAAGGAAAGAGATCAAATTTAGTCATGATGAATACATTTTCATACAATTCTAGAATTTACTTGCTAGTATTTTGGTGAGGATCTTTGTATCAAGTTTTTGGTTTTTTTTCTTTTGTATTTTCTTTGCTTTTTGTGTAAGGGTAAAATAATTTTATGAAATGGTTATGTGAAATTTGTGTTAATTTTTCTTTACATGTGTGGTGGAATTCTCTAGTGAAACAATCTGTTCCTAAAGATTTCTTTTGATTATCTTTTTAATTGCAAATTTAATTTTTCAATGGTTATAAAATTATTTTGATTTTCTGTTTAATTGTGGTTGAATTTTGGTAGTTCATGACTTTTGACAAATTAGTGCCTTTCTTCTAGTTTGTCAAATTTATGAGCACAAAGTTGTGTGTAGCGCTATCTTATTATTATTTTGATGTCTACAGGATGTGTAGTAACATCTCCTATTTCACCTGTTTCATTTCTGACATTGGTGATTTGTGTCTTCTTTTTATTTATATCAGTATTGCTAGTGGTGTGTTAATTTTATTTATTTTCCAAAAAACAGATTTTTATTTAATGGATTTTGAGCCATCTTGATATTTCTCCACAGTAATTAAGTCAGATATAATTACTTATTTGTGAACCATTATTATTGGCATTGACATAATTTATGTACAACTTATAGGTATATAAAGATGCATAAAGAAAAAGGAAAGGCAAAAGCACTGATGATTGAGCCTATTTCAAAGTCTGTCAGAAATTTTTCCTATAGTTTCTTTCAGAAGCTTGCATCTGCCCCTGGCCCCCCCAGATCTCAAGTCCTCACATTTCAAAATCTCACATGCCTTCCCAACAGTTCCCTAAAGTCTTAATTCATTTCAGCATTAACCCAAAAGTCCACAGTCCAGAGTCTCATTTGAAACAAAGTAGGTCACTTCTACCTATGAGCCCATAAAATCAAAAACAAAGCTAGTTACTTTCTAGATACAATGCAGATACAGGTATTGGGTAAATGCAGCAGTTCCAAATGGGAGAAATTGGCCAAAACAAAGGGGTTACTTATGAAAATTTCTGTAGCTGCCTTGAATTTCTCCCCAGAATATGGATTTTTCATTTCTATCACATAGTCAGGCTCATATTTTCCAAACTCTTATGCTCTGCTTCTCTTATAAAACAAAATGCCTTTAACAGTACACAAAACACCTCTTGAATGCTTTGTCTCTTAGAAATTTCTTCTGCCAGATACCCTAAATCATCTCTCTCAAGTTCAAAGTTCAATAAATCTCTAGGACAGGGACAAAATGCCACCAGTCTCTTTGCTAAAACATAACAAGAGTCACCTTTACTCCAATTTCAAAGAAGTTCTTTGTCTCCATCTGAGCCCACCTCAGCCTGGACCTTACTGTCCATATTGCTATCAGCATTTTTGGCAAATCCACTCAACAAGTCTCCAGAAGTTCCAAACTTTCCCATATTTTCCTTTCATCTTCTGAGGCCTCCAAACTGTTCCAACCTCTGCCTATTACCCAGTTCCAAAGTCACTTCCACATTTTTGGGTATCTTTTCAGCAATGCCCCACTCTACTGGTACCAATCTACTGTATTAGTCCATTTTCACACTGCTGATAAACACATACCAGAGAGTGGGAAGAAAAGAGGTTTAATTGGACTTACAGTTCCACATGGCTGGGGAAACCTCAGAATCATGGTGGGAGGCAAAATGCACTACTTACATGGTGGCAGCAAAAGAAAATGAGGAAGAAGCAAAATCATAAATCCCTGATAAACCCATCAGATCTCATCAGACGTGTTCAGTATCACAAGAGTAGCACAGAAAAGTCTGGAAAAACTAGCCACCATGATTTAATTACCTCCCCCTGGGTTCCTTTCACAACATGGTAGCTCTGGGAAATACAATTCAAATTGAGATTTGGGTGGTGACACAGTCAAACAATATCAGACTTTTGTTAGATATGTAGTTTGTAAATCTTTTCTCCCATGTTGATAGTTTCTTTTGCTGGTCAAAAACTCTAGTTTTATTAGATCCCACTTGTCAAATTTTGTTTTGGCTCAATTGCTTTTGAGGACTTAGCCATAAATTATTTGCAAAGGCCAATGTCCAGGAAGGTATTTCTTTAAGTTCTCTTTTAGGATTTTGATTGCTTTGGGTCTTACATTTAAGTCTGGAATCCATCATGCATTAATTTTTTAATATAATGATAGATACAGATCTAATTTCATTCTGCATGTGGCTAACCAGTTATTCCAACCCTACTTACTGAATAGAAAGTCCTTTCCACATTGCTTATTTTTGTCAACTTTGCCAAAGATCAGATGGCTGTAGGCATGTGGGTTTATTTCAGGGTTCTCTGTTCTCTTCCGTTGGTCTATATTTCTGTTTTTGCATCAGGACCTTGCTGTTTGGGTTATTGTGGCCTTGTAGCATAGTTTGAAGTTGGGTAATATGATGCTTCCAGGTTGGTTCTTTTTGCTTAGAATTATTTTGACTATATGGGCTCTTTTTTAATTCCATATGAATATTAGAATAGTTTTTTCCAATTCTGCAAAAAAATTATATTAGTACTTTGATGAGAATAGCATTAAATCTGTACATTACTTTGGGCAGTATGGCCATTTTAACAATATTTGTTCTTCCAGTCCATGAGGATGGAATAGTTTTCCATTTGTTTGTTTCATCGCTGATTCATTTTAGAAGTGTTTTGTAGATCGCTTCATAGAGATGTTTCAGGTCTTTGGTTAGGTTTTCTTTTTCTGTGTAACTATTAAGTTCTTGATTTGGCTCTAAGATTGAACATTGTTTGTGTATAGAAATGCTATGAATTTTTTACATCAATTCTGTATCCTGACATTTTACTGAAGTTATTTATCAGTTCAAGTAGTCTTTTAACAGAGTCTTTAGGGTGTTCTGAGTATAGAATCATATCATCAGTGAAGTGAGATAATTTGACTTCTTTTTAATTTTGATACCTTTTTTTCTTGCTTGATTGCTCTAGCTGGAAATTCCAGTACTATGTTGAATAGGAGTGGTGAGAGTGGGCATCCTTGTCTTGTTCCAGTTCTTAATGGGAATGCTTTCAGATTTTGCCCATTCAGTATGATGTTGGCTGGTCACTTTATCATATAGCTCTTATTATTTTGAGGTATGTTCCTTTAATGCCTAATTTGTTGAGGGTTTTTATTATGAAGGGATGTTGAATTTTATTGAAAACTTTTTCTGCATCTATTGAGATGATTGTATGGTTTTTCTTGCTTAACACTGTTTATGTGGGGTGTGTGTGTGTGTGTGTGTGTGTGTGTGTGTGAATGTTGAACTAACCTTGAATCCCAGGAATAGAGCCTACTTAATTGTGGTGAATTAAATGTTGATGGGATGCTGGATTCAGCTTGCTAGTATTTTGTTGAGAAATTCTGATGCATTTCTGATGCATCTATATTCATCAGAAATATTAGCCTGTAGTTTTCTTTTTTTGTTGTGTCTTTGCCAGATTTTGGTATCAGACTGATGCTCGCTTTGTAGAATGAGTTAGGTAGGAATCCCTGTATTAGTCTGTTTTCATGCTTATAATAAAGACATACCCGAGACTGGGAAGAAAAAGAGGTTTAATTGGATTTCCACTTCCACATGGCTGGGAGGCCTCAGAATCATGGCGGGACGTGACAAGCACTTCTTACATAGCACCAGCAAGAGAAAATGAGGAAGAAGCAAAAGTAGAACCCCCTGATAAAACCATCAGATCTTGTGAGACTTATTCACTATAATGAGAATAGCATGGAAAAGACCAGCCTATATGATTTAATTGCCTCCCTCTGGGTCCCTCCCACAACGTGTGGGAATTCTGGGAGATACATTTCAACTTGAGATTTGCATATGGACACAGTCAACCATGTCATTCTGCCCCTGGCCTCTCAAAATCTCGTGTCCTCACATTTCAAAACCAATCATGCTTTCCCAACAGTCTCCCAAAGTTTTAACTCATTTGAGTATTAACTCAAAAGTCCACTGTCCAAAGTCTCATCTGAGACAAGGCAAGTCCCTTCTGCCTACGAGCCTGTAAAATCAAAAGCAAGTTAGTTACTTTCTAAATTAAATGAGGGTACATGCATTGCGTAAATACAGCCATTCTAAATAGGAGATATTGGCCAAGATGAAGGGACTACTGGACCCATGCAAATCTGAAATCCAGCAGGGCTGTCAAATATTAAAGCTCCAAAATGATCTCCTTTGATGCCATGTCTCGCATCTGGGTCGTGCTGATGCAAGAGGTGAGTTGCCATGGTCTTGGAGAACTCCACCCTTGTGGCTTTACAGGGTACAGCCTCCCTCCCAGTTGCTTTCATGGGCTGGCATTGAGTGTTTGTAGCTTTTCCAGGCTCACAGTGCAAGCTGTTAGTTGATCTACCATTCTGGGGTCTGGAGGATGGTGGCCCTGTTTTCACAGCTCCACTAGTCAGTGCCCCAGTAGTGGGGGGTGCTCTGACCCTACAATTCCCTTCTGCACTGACCTAGCAGAGGTTACCCGTGAAGGCCTCACCCCTGCAGCAAATTTTTGCCTGGGTCTCCAGGCGTTTCTATACATCCTCTGAAATCTAGGCAGTTCCCAGACCTCAGTTCTTGACTTCTGTGCATGTGTAGGCTCAACACCACGTGGAAGCTGCCAAGGTTTGGGGCATCCACCCTCTGGAACCACATCCCAAGATATATGTTGGCCCCTTTCAGCCATGGATGGAGTGGTTAGGACACAGGGCACCAAGTCCTTAGGCTGCACACAGCACAGGGATACTGGGCCCGGCCCACCAAACCACATTTTCCTCCTGAGCTTCCAGGCCTGTGATGGGAGGGGCTGCTGTGAAGGTCTTTGTCATGGCCTGGAGACATTTTCTCCATGATCTTGGGGATTGACATTAGGCACCTTGCTACTTATGCAAATTGCTGCAGCTGGCTTGAATTTCTCCCCAGAAAATTGATTTTTCTTTTCTATCACAGCATTAAGTTGCAAGTTTTCCAAACTTTTATGTTCTGCTTCCCTTATAAAACCAAATGCCTCACTGCTTAGAAATTTCTTCTGTCGGGTATGCTAAATCATCTCTCTCAAGTTCAAAGTTCCACAAATCTCTAGGTCTGGGGCAAAATGCCACCAGTCTCTTTGCAAAAACATAACAAGAGTCACCTTTGCTCCAGTTCCCAGTTCCTTATCTCCGTCTGAGGTTACCTCAGCCTGGACCTTATTGTTCAGATCACTGTCAGCATTTTTGTCAAAGCCATTCAACAAGTCTCTAGGAAATTCAAAACTTTCCCACATTTTTCTTGTTTTCTTCTGAGCCCTCCAAACTGCTCTGACCTCCGCCAGTTGCCCAGTTCCAAAGTCACTTCCGAATTTTCAGATATCTTTTCAGTAACACCCCAATCCTGGTACCAATTTACGGTATCAGTCCGTTTTCATGCTGCTGATAAAGACATACCTGAGACTGAGAAGAAAAACTTGTTCAATTGGACTTACAGTTCCACATGGCTGGCTGGGGAGACCTCAAAATCATGGTGGGAGAAAATGAGGAAGAAGCAAAATTGGAAACCCCTGATAAACCTATCACATCTCATGAGACTCATTCAGTATCATGAGACTAGCATGAGAAAGTCCGGCCCCCATGATTCAATTACCTCCACCTGGGTCCCTCCCACAACATTGAACTGAATTCTTGAACTGAATTCTGGGAGATAGAGTTCAAGTTGAGATTTGGGTGGGGACATAGCCAAACCATATCAGTCTCTCCTCTTTGATTTTGAAGAGTAGTTTCAATAGGATTGTGAAGAGCTATTTTTTATATGCTTATCGAATTTGACTGTGACTGCGTTTGGTCCAGGAGGTTTTATATTATTATTATTATTTTGTGTGTAATGGGTTTTTTATTACTGATTCAATTTTAGAACTCATTACTGTCTTTTTGTTTGCTCAGGATTTCAATTTCTTCTTGATACAATCTTGGGCAGTTGTGTTTTTCTATGAATTTATCTATTTTCTCTAGATTGTCTAGTTTGTGTGCATAGTGGCATTCATAATAGTCTCTGAGGATCTCTTGAATTTCTGTGTGGTTGGTTGTAATATCACTTTTGTCATTCCTGATCATGCTTATTTGCATCTATTTTTTCATTGTTAATCTAGCTAGCAGCTTATTAATCTTGTTTATTTTTTCAAAAATCAAACTTTTGGTTTCGTTGATCCTTTGTCTAATTTTTGGGTCTCAATTTCATTCAGTTCTACTCTAAGTTATTTCTTTTCTTCTCCTAGTTCTAGGGTTAGTTTTTTCTTGTTTTTCTAGAAGTTTAGGTGTAATCTTAGATTGCTAATTTGGGATTTTTCTATCTTATTGACATAAGCGTTTAGCACTATAACATTTCCTTTTAACACTGCTTTTGCTACATCCCATAGATTTTGGTATGTTGTGTGATGTAATTTGGTTCTATGTCCCCACCCAAATCTCATCTCAAATTGTAATCCCCATGTGTCAGCAAAGGAATCTGGTGGGAGGTGATTGAAACATGGAGACAGACTTCCTTCTTGCTGTTCTCATGATAGTGAGTTCTCATGACACCTTGTTTTTTGAAAGTGTAGTACTTCCTTCAAATTCTCACCTGTTCTGCCATTGTAAGATGTGCTTGCTTCCTTCCCCTTCACGTTCCACCATGATTGTAAGTTTCTTGAGGCCTCCTAGTCATGTTTCCTGTTAAGTCTGTGGAACTGTGAGTAAACTTTTTTTCTTTATAAATTGCCCAGTCTCAGATAGTTCTTTAGAGCAGTGTGAAAACGGGCTAATACATTCTGTCTGTTTTCTTTTATTTATGAAAATTTTTTTATTCTGCCATAATTTTGTTGTTTACTCACAAGTTGTTCGGGAGTAAGTTGTTTAATTTCCATGTGATTGTGTGGTTTTTAGAGAGCTTCTTAATATTAATTTGTGCTTTTATTTATCTGTGGTCTGACAGTATGCTTGGTATAGAGTTTGATTTTTTTTTTAACTTGTTGCAACTTTATGGCCAAGCATGTGGTCAATCTTAGAGTATGTTCCACGTACAAATGAGAAGAACATGCATTCTGTGGTTGTTGGGTGGAGTATTCTATTGTTGTCTATTAGGTCCAATTGGTCAAGTTATATTAGACATTTAGAATTTCTGTGTTAGTGTTCTGCCTCAGTGCTTTGTGTAATACTGTAAGTGGGTGGTTGAAATCCCCCCACTATTATTGTGGGGCAGTGTCTTTTCGTAGGTCTGAAAATACTTGTTTTATGAATCTAGGTGCTCCAATGTTGATTGCATATATATTCAGGATAGTTGGGTCTTCTGGTTGAATTAAACCATTTATCATTATTTAATGACCTTTTTTGTTCTGTTTTACTGTTTTTGGTTTAAAGTCTGTTTTATTTGATATAATAACAGTGACCTTTGCTCTTTTGTGTTTTCCATTTGCATCATAGATCTTCCTTTAATCCTTTATTTTGAACCTGTAGATGTTACATGTCAGATGGGTTTTTTGAAGACAGCAGACAATTGGGTATTCTTGTTGTTGTTTTAATCCAATTTGGTATTCTGTGCCTTTTAAGTGGGGCCTTTAGACCATTCACACTCAAAGTTAATATTGGTGTGTGAGGTTTTGATCCTGTTGTGATGTTTTTAGCTTGTTGCTCTGTGGTCTTCATTCTATAGTTGCTTTATAAATTATTTTCGCTATGTACTTAAGTGTGTTTTTGTGGTAGCAGGTATTGTTCTTTCATTTCTATGTTTAGAACTCTCATAATGATCCCTTATAAGGCTAGTCTAGTGGTAGCAAATTCCCTTAGTGATTGTTGGGAAAACATTATATTTCTCTTTCAGGTATGAAAGTTATTTTGGTGGGCTATGAAATTATTGGTTGGACTTTCTTTAAGAATGTTGAGGCCATTCATAGTGACTTACACCTGTAATCCTAACACTTTGGGAGGCTGAGGTGAGACGGTCTCAAGGCCAGGAGTAAAGGACCAATCTGGGTAATATGGTGGGAACTTATCGCTCCACAAAATTTTAAAAATTAGCCATGTGTGGTAGTACTCACCTGTGATCTTAGTAGGAGGCTGAGGTGGGAGGATCACTGGAGCCTAAGAGGTCAAGGTTGCATTGAGCCATGATGTGCCACTGTACTACAGCCTAGGTAACAGAGCAAGATCCTGTCTGTAAAAGAAAATGTAGAGGTCTGCAATCTCTTCTGGCCTGTGAAATTTCTGCTAAGAAGTCTGCTGTTAGCCTGGTGGACTTCATTTTGAAAGTGATCTGACCCTTTTCTATAGCTGCCTTTAAAATCTTCTTTGCATTGACCTTGGGCACTCTAGTGACTATGTGCCTTGGTGATGTTCATCTTCTATAATATCTCACAGATGTTCTCTGGATTTTTTGTATCTGAATATCTACCTCTCTAGCAAGATTAAGGAAATTTTATTGCATTATACTCTCAAATCTTTTTCAGGTGGATTACTTTCTCTCCTTCTCTCTCAGAAATGCCAATAATTTGTAGGCTTTGTTGTTTAACATAATCCCATATTTCTCAAAGAGTTTGTTCATTTTTTAAAATTCCTTTTTCTTTAGTTTAGTCTGACTAAGCTAGTTCGAAAGAGAGATCTTCAAGCTCTAAAATTCTTTCTCCTCCTTGGTTTTGTCTATTGATAGAGCTTTCATTTGTATCTTGAAATATCTTAAGTGAGTTTTTCAATTTCAGAAGCTCTGTTGATTTTTTTTTTTTTTAATGTTTATCTCTACCTTGATTTCCTAGGGTTCTTTAGTAGTTTCTTTGTGTTGATTTTCAACCCTATCTTGGATTTTATTAAGCTTCCTTGCAATTAATGTTTTTAATTTTTTATGTATCATTTCTGAGTTTCTACTTTGCTTAGGTTCCATTGTTAGAGTACCAGTGTAATTTTTTTGGTGGTGTCATAAGATTCAGATTTTTCACGATGGCAGAATTCTTATGCTGGTTTCCTCTCATCTGGAGAGTCTGGAACTTCTAACTTTTGTAATTATTTTCATGCAGATATGATTTCCTTTTCTTTCCTTATACATATATTTTCTTTACCTTTACCTCCCCTCTCTAGGAAGTGTGACTGTAGAGTATGTTGGGCAGGATTCTTTGGCTTTGCTGCTACAGCCCTGTCCACTTCTGTCCACAGGTTTTATATTGGGCTGTGGGGTTCCACCTATAGGCTAGTGGTTGGCACTTGCTCATAAGAGCCAGTTGTGGCACAAGCAGACGAATCCATATCTGATCTTTGCTTACTGTGAGGTTCTCTGTTGTCTCAGGTGTTGAGCAGGACAGTGGAGTGGCCAGTGTTCCTTGGCGATGGGGGAGCACCTCTGGCCTGAGCTGGAGCCCCAGGCTTGCCCATGAACATACCAATGGTGAGCACAGGCACCAGTCCTGACAAGGGTGGCTGGGAGGAGCTCCTGGTGAAATGCACTGAGGTCTCTGCCACAGCATGAAGTCATTGCACTGGCTCCCCATCCTAGATAGGAAGTAGCATAATCTGTTTTCCGTCACACCCCAGTTCCGTATGACTCCTCATTCAGATGCACATTGTAGTCTACCTCTGGACCCCAGTGTGGATGAGAGCCACAGAAAACGCTGTTGTGTGACTATCCGTGGGAGTGGTTTTGGGGCAGAACCTTGTCAGTCAGTCTAATACAGATACCTTTAGAGCTCTCTTGTTTTCTGATGTGGAAGGCTGCTGTTTCATGTAAAAGGGAGGGAGGGAGGTATCAGTTGTGGTGTCAGTTGCTTGGGTCAGCCTGACCTCAGGCTCTGCTGGAAGTGGTCAGGTGCCAGCAGACTTGGAATAGGGTATCTACTTTTCTAGTCTCCAGGCCCCTCGATTACCCACTGGACAGTGTGTATGAGTGCTGAAGGGGCTGGACCAGGTTTGGGCTAGCCCAGAGTTCAGGTGCTGGCTGTGATGAGGAGGGGCAGGCTTGTCCCTGAGTCACCAGCTGGAATCTCAGGCAGGCAGGCAGGCAGGCAGAAAGTTTATGTGGTGGGAGCCTAAAAGAAAGTCACAGACCTGTACGGTAGGGTTTTCGGAAGGGCTTAGACTTGAGCTGAATTGCTCAGGTCAGGGTAGGGTGTTGGAGGTGTGCGAAAGCCTTCAGCTTCTCTGTTCCCTTCCTAGCCTGAGGACAATGGTGGCAGGGGCCTTCCACAGTCACAGCTGCACTGCCCCAAAGAGTTCAGGCAGGGGTGGGGCGGGCACATTGGGAGTCCAAGCCAGTGGGCCCTGCCAGGTGAGGAGCAGGGGGTCACACAATCTGCAGTCCGTCTGCTCCCCAGCACCCAGCTGCAGCCTCCGACCTAGGGGTGTGTGAAAGATCCAGTCCTCTCTTGTTGGTAGGTATACGGCAGTTGGTACTGGGCTGCTCAGGGATCCAGGGCCTGTGGGGCTTCATGTGGGCTTGAGCGGTGCCTCTGCACAGACTCCAGGTGGTTCTTGGTGTTACTCTGGAGGCCTGGGGGTGTCAGGGGTGTTCTTCTGAACCTGGCATTGCAAACGTTTGTGGCAGAAGTATGGGCCCCAAGGACTTTCATGCACTCACCCATTCCCCATGTTACGGAGATTCCCTTGGCTCCACAGTAGACCCAGGAGGGTGGCTGCCTGGCTTCATTGTGCTCTATTCTCTGTAAGTCCTGTCACTTCCTTGGTGAATACCAACGTGATTGCCTAGAAAATCCACTTTAAAAGCTAGCGTTTATTCACCACTTTGTTTCCTCTCTATGAGAACCTGATGCCCTGGCTGCTTCTAGTCAGCCATCTTGAACCAGAACCTCTGTTTCTTTGTTTTTTATTGTTGTTGTTTTCAGCCATCATGAGGAATTGTCTCAAATTCATTGCTAAAATAAAGGGGAACTATCCATTCATTGGTCATATTTAGTATTAGGAATATTACTTATGGTATGATTTCAAGGGAGCTCCTAGAAAGTAACTGTTCCTTTAAATATTTTTTGTAATATCATTTTATTTTATTACACTTTCTAGAATATTGTTGAAAATTAATATTGTTAGCACTTTGGTTGTTTCTGTAATTTTTTTATTTTCAACCTCAAGTTTCACTTAAACAAACCTTAGTCTGCTTACTTTCAACTGTTAATGTTAGAGGTACATTTTTAGAAACAACAAAGTATTTGCCCATTCCAAGGTTAGATGATACCGAACAGAGGGACTGTCCAATTCTGAACATTAGAATATATGCTTATCTCTATGCTCCCTTTGCTCCCTTTCCCTCCATGAAGTCCCAGAGATTTATGATGATCTGTAATTATTTAAAATGGCATTGACCTGATTTGAGAGATTTGAATTTAGCTAGAGACAATAATCCTCTTTTACTACTCTCCTTAACTTCATCACATTTCATTTTTTTCTGTTAACTGCGTTTATTTTACCATTTTTAATTTTAAGATAATTATTTTGAATTAAAAAGTTCTGAACAAAACATAGTCAAATAATGTTCTACGTCTGTCCTTCATTAAAAA
>NW_012103476.1:1582478-1587801 GCF_000951045.1 Mandrillus leucophaeus
CAGGTGCTGGCTGTGATGAGGAGGGGCAGGCTTGTCCCTGAGTCACCAGCTGGAATCTCAGGCAGGCAGGCAGGCAGGCAGAAAGTTTATGTGGTGGGAGCCTAAAAGAAAGTCACAGACCTGTACGGTAGGGTTTTCGGAAGGGCTTAGACTTGAGCTGAATTGCTCAGGTCAGGGTAGGGTGTTGGAGGTGTGTGAAAGCCTTCAGCTTCTCTGTTCCCTTCCTAGCCTGAGGACAATGGTGGCAGGGGCCTTCCACAGTCACAGCTGCACTGCCCCAAAGAGTTCAGGCAGGGGTGGGGCGGGCACATTGGGAGTCCAAGCCAGTGGGCCCTGCCAGGTGAGGAGCAGGGGGTCACACAATCTGCAGTCCGTCTGCTCCCCAGCACCCAGCTGCAGCCTCCGACCTAGGGGTGTGTGAAAGATCCAGTCCTCTCTTGTTGGTAGGTATACGGCAGTTGGTACTGGGCTGCTCAGGGATCCAGGGCCTGTGGGGCTTCATGTGGGCTTGAGCGGTGCCTCTGCACAGACTCCAGGTGGTTCTTGGTGTTACTCTGGAGGCCTGGGGGTGTCAGGGGTGTTCTTCTGAACCTGGCATTGCAAACGTTTGTGGCAGAAGTATGGGCCCCAAGGACTTTCATGCACTCACCCATTCCCCATGTTACGGAGATTCCCTTGGCTCCACAGTAGACCCAGGAGGGTGGCTGCCTGGCTTCATTGTGCTCTATTCTCTGTAAGTCCTGTCACTTCCTTGGTGAATACCAACGTGATTGCCTAGAAAATCCACTTTAAAAGCTAGCGTTTATTCACCACTTTGTTTCCTCTCTATGAGAACCTGATGCCCTGGCTGCTTCTAGTCAGCCATCTTGAACCAGAACCTCTGTTTCTTTGTTTTTTATTGTTGTTGTTTTCAGCCATCATGAGGAATTGTCTCAAATTCATTGCTAAAATAAAGGGGAACTATCCATTCATTGGTCATATTTAGTATTAGGAATATTACTTATGGTATGATTTCAAGGGAGCTCCTAGAAAGTAACTGTTCCTTTAAATATTTTTTGTAATATCATTTTATTTTATTACACTTTCTAGAATATTGTTGAAAATTAATATTGTTAGCACTTTGGTTGTTTCTGTAATTTTTTTATTTTCAACCTCAAGTTTCACTTAAACAAACCTTAGTCTGCTTACTTTCAACTGTTAATGTTAGAGGTACATTTTTAGAAACAACAAAGTATTTGCCCATTCCAAGGTTAGATGATACCGAACAGAGGGACTGTCCAATTCTGAACATTAGAATATATGCTTATCTCTATGCTCCCTTTGCTCCCTTTCCCTCCATGAAGTCCCAGAGATTTATGATGATCTGTAATTATTTAAAATGGCATTGACCTGATTTGAGAGATTTGAATTTAGCTAGAGACAATAATCCTCTTTTACTACTCTCCTTAACTTCATCACATTTCATTTTTTTCTGTTAACTGCGTTTATTTTACCATTTTTAATTTTAAGATAATTATTTTGAATTAAAAAGTTCTGAACAAAACATAGTCAAATAATGTTCTACGTCTGTCCTTCATTAAAAACACAACTCACACCACAGCAGTACATTTTTCAGCCTTTCGATGAGGCCAAACCAGCTGCTTTCCTTTGTCCTTCACTTTCCTCAGAAGTTTTCTTTAATTCTGGGCTTTAACCTTCCTGACTACACATATTCTCTGCTTCTCTTTCGAATTATTATACACTCCTCTAAGTCAATCTTCAATTTGTAACATTGTGCCCTTCATGGTTAGATCAGTTTAAAGATCCAAGTGAAACATGTAAAGTGTTCAATTTGAATACATAAAACAATGCAGCAGTAGTTAAAATCACATGTACCATATAAAAACTATGAGCCTTAAAGTATCACCCCATTAGGAAAGACCAATTAAAAAGTATGGCTCTTTCACTCTTCCCTGACGGTCATTAGAGCAAAGGTTTGACAGATTGAAAATTTGGTCTGTATTACTTATATTGAATATTTCTTAAAGAACTCTGGTTCTTTTTATAACACTACAACATTCAAACTGATTTTTAAACTATTATTTAAATGTTTATAATTATATAGTCATATACTAATCAAAAATCAAGAAAGGAATCTACACTTTCTATTAGTCCATTCTCATGCTGCTATAAAGAACTGCCCAAAACTGGATAATTTATAAAGATAAGAGGATTAATTGACTGGTGGTTCCACAATCCTGGGAAGGCCTCAGGAAACTTACAATCATAGTGGAAGACAAAGGAAAAGCAGGTACCTTCTTCACAGGTGACAGGATGGAGTGAGTGCAAGTAGGGGAAATGCCAGATCCTTATAAAACCATCAGATTTTGTGAGATTCTCTTGCTATCACAAGAATAGCATGGGGTAAACTGTTCCCATGATTTGAGTACCACCACCTGGTCTTGTCCTTAACATGTGGGGATTATGGGGATTACAATTCAAGATGAGATTTTGGGTGGGGACACAGCCAAACCATATAAGTCAGCAACTGGCCCCTTCCAAATCTCATGTCCTCACATTTCAAAACACAATCATGGCCTTCCAACAGTCCTCCAAATTCTTACCTCATTCCAACATTAACCCAAATGTCCAATGTCTTATTTGAGACAAGACAATTCCTTCTGCCTGTTGACCTGTAAAATCAAAAACAAGTTAGTTACTTTCTAGATAAGATGTGGTTACAGACCTTAGGTATGTAAATATAACCATTCCAAGTAGGAGAAACTGGCCAAAACAAAGGGGCTACAGGCCCCATATAAGTCAGAAATCCAATAGGGCAGTCATTAAACCTTAAAGTTCCAAAATAATCTCTTTTGACTACATGTCTCACATCCAGGTTATGCTGATGCAAGAGGTGGGCTCCCGCAGCTTTGGGCAGCTCTGCCCTGTGGTTTACCGGGGTACAGTCCCTCTCCTGGCTGCTTTCATGGGCTGACATTTAGTGCCTGTGGCTCTTCCAGGTGCACAGTGCAAGCCATCGGTGGATCTACCATTCTGGGGTCTGGAGGATGGTGGCTCTCTTCTCGTAGCTCCCCTAGACCCCAATGGGGACTCTGTGTGGAGGCTCTGACCCCAGATTTCTCTTCCACACTGCCCTGGCAGAGGTTCTCCATGGGGCCTCTGTCCCTGCAGCAAACTTCTACCTGGACACACAGGCATTTCCATAGGTCCTCTTAAATCTAGGCTGAGGTTCTCCAACCTCAATTCTTGACTCCTCTGCACCTGCAGGCTCAACACCATGTGAAAGCTGCCAAGGCTTGAAGCTTGTGTCCTCTGAAGCAACAGCCCAAGCTGTATGTTGTCCCCTTTTAGGCACGGGTGGAACTGAAGCAGCTGGGATGCAGGGCACCATGTCCCGAAGCTGCATATAGCAGGGGGGCCCTGGGCCAGGTCCTTGAAATCATTTTTATCTCCTAGGCCTCTGGGCTTGTGATGGGAGGGGCTCCCATGAAGGTCTTCAACATACCCTGGAGACATTTTTCCCACTGTCTTGGTGATTAACATTCGGTTCCTTGTTACGTATGTAAATTTTTGTGGCTTGCTTGAATTTTTTCCCCAGAAAATGGTTTTTTTTTTTTTTTTTCTGTCACATTTTCAGGCTGCAAATTTTCTAAGCTTTTATGCTCTGCTTCCTCTTGAACAATTCGCTGCTTAACATTTTCTTTTGCCAGATACCATAAATCGTCTCTGTCAAGTTCAAAGTTCCACAAATATCTAGGGCAGGGGCAAAATGCTGTCAGACTCTTTGCTAAAGCTTAGCAAGAATCATCTTTGCTCCTGTTCCCAACAAGTTCCTCATTTCTATCTGAGACCACTTCAACCCAGACTTCATTGCCCATATCACTGTCAGCATTTTAGTCAAAACCATTCAAGTCTCTAGGAAGTTCCAAACGTTTCCACAGCTTCCTATCTTCTTCTGAGCCCTCCAAACTGTTCCAACTTCTGTCTGTTACCTAGTTCCAAAGTCATTTCCCCATTTTTTGGGTATTTTTACAGCAGAACCTCACTACCTCACTACCAATTTACTGTATTAGTCCATTCTCACATTGCTATAGAGAACTGCCCGAGACTAGGTAATTTATAAAGGAAAGGTGTTTAATTGACTCATGGTTCTGCATGTCTGGGGAGCCTTCAGGAAACTTACAAACATGGTGAAAGGCAAAGGAGAAGCAGGCACTTTCTTCACAGGGTGTCAGGATGGAGTGAGTGCAAGCAGAGGAAATGCCAGACACTTATAAAATCATCAGATCTGGTGAGATTCACTCACTATCAAGAGAACAGCATGGGAGAACCTGCCCTCATGCTCTGATTACCTCCACCTGGTCCTGCCCTTGATACGTGGGGATTATTGGGATTATATTTCAAAATGAGATTTTGGGTGGGGACACAGCCAAACCATATCACACTTCTCTGCGAATGGTATCTTTGGAATTCTTAGATTTGCAGCAGCAGCTCTTCCCAGGCCATAGCTTTCTCTTCTCGTTTCCACAAATCCCACCATCAACTTTCCAAAGTGAATAGATATTCTCCTTCCAGGCTAGACTCTGTCAGACTGTCATGACTGCTTTCAGAAACAACTGTGCTTCTGGTTTTGGAAGCAGACTTTTCTGTGTTTTGATGGAGGATGTTTATATCATGAAGGTTAACTTATAGGGACTGCAGAAACATCACACAGCATAATGGAAGAAAGAGAAACTGGATGAGACTGAACTGGAATCTATAATTAAGGGTAGCTGCTGTTATTCTATTTACAAGGCAACAAGAAAAGGCAGGACAAAAAAAAAAAAAACAATGAAGGAAGAATAGATGAAATCAGAATTAAAATTTAACTTTTTGCCAAATGGAGTTCTTAAGGAGAATGAAGCAAAGATGATTACAACTTTAATGTTTTCAAATCTCTCAGTTTTGCCTAAATCCCATTTCTTACATAGATGCTAGATTCTAGCATGGGTGTCCAATCTTTTGGCTTCCCTGGACCACATTGGAACAGGAAGAATTGTCTTGGTCACACATTAAATACACTAACACTAATGACAGTGGATGACCTAAAAAAATTACCAAAAAAGCCCCATAAAGTTTTAAGAATGGTCCATGGGCAATGGGGTTGGACAAGCTTGTTCTAGACTTGAGAATGGTATTGCCTATCAGCAAAGTTCAAATAATATGAATGCTAAACTTCAATCTTTTTAGAAACTCTGTACAATAAGTTGATGTAACTGATATTTAGCACAGGCATCACATCCCATCCATTTCATAATGCTTTTAAAAATTATTTTATGTATGG
>NW_012103476.1:1587851-1590571 GCF_000951045.1 Mandrillus leucophaeus
TGTGTTTTGATGGAGGATGTTTATATCATGAAGGTTAACTTATAGGGACTGCAGAAACATCACACAGCATAATGGAAGAAAGAGAAACTGGATGAGACTGAACTGGAATCTATAATTAAGGGTAGCTGCTGTTATTCTATTTACAAGGCAACAAGAAAAGGCAGGACAAAAAAAAAAAAAACAATGAAGGAAGAATAGATGAGATCGGAATTAAAATTTAACTTTTTGCCAAATGGAGTTCTTAAGGAGAATGAAGCAAAGATGATTACAACTTTAATGTTTTCAAATCTCTCAGTTTTGCCTAAATCCCATTTCTTACATAGATGCTAGATTCTAGCATGGGTGTCCAATCTTTTGGCTTCCCTGGACCACATTGGAAGAGGAAGAATTGTCTTGGTCACACATTAAATACACTAACACTAATGACAGTGGATGACCTAAAAAAATTACCAAAAAAGCCCCATAAAGTTTTAAGAATGGTCCATGGGCAATGGGGTTGGACAAGCTTGTTCTAGACTTGAGAATGGTATTGCCTATCAGCAAAGTTCAAATAATATGAATGCTAAACTTCAATCTTTTTAGAAACTCTGTACAATAAGTTGATGTAACTGATATTTAGCACAGGCATCACATCCCATCCATTTCATAATGCTTTTAAAAATTATTTTATGTATGGATTTTTGTGTGTGATGGAGTTTTGCTCTTATCACTGAGGCTGCAGTGCAGTGGTGCGAACTCAGCTCACTGCAACCTCTGTCTCCTGGGTTCAAGCAATTCTCCTGCCTCAGCCTCCTGAGCAGCTGGGATAACAGGCGCCCACCACCATGCCCGGCTAATTTTTTGTATTTTAGTAGAGACAGGGTTTCGCCATGTTGGGCAGGCTGGTCTCGAAGTCCTGACTTCAGGTGATCCACCGACCTCGGCCTCCCAAAGTTGTGGGATTACAGGCGTGAGCCACCACACTTGGCCTTAAAACTTATTTAAAAATAATAGTTAAGTTGTGCCTTTGTATAAATTCGAGTGATTGTTACTTTCCTGTGTGCCAGGAAAATCAAAATTGGCTGGTTGACTCTCAGAACCTTAAGAAAAGTCTTTCACTTACATGTTCCACTTGAAGTGAATATCGAAGACATTAGTTAAGCAATAATTATATTGTTTAAGTTTGATCCAGTTTATGATTGTTTGTGCTTATAACCATTTCCTGATTTAGTTTCATGAAATTCCTTTAACAACTTTCATCCTTTCAACAATCAGCTGCCATACAAACAGGTATGTCTAAAAGGCAGTTTCCTCAGAAGCAGACCCTGTGGGAGAGATATTTACATAAGTGATCTTCAGGGGGTACTGGCAGGAGACACCTACAGGGCAGTGAGAGATACATAAACAGGGAAGGGAAAGATCTTAAGCCAAGATATGGACTCAGGTGAAGGGTAGCCTCATCTGAGCTCATGAGTAGCTCTGGAGCATAAACTCCGATACCAGATTTTCCCAAATATTAGGAAACTGAGCTCAGTAATTGTCTAGAAGCTGCCCTAAGAACTAGAGAAGGATATAGCACCCCAGGCATTACCCAAGAAGATTCCCATTGGCTATGGGCAATTTTTGATGAAGAATGCAATTATGAGTTGCTAGTTTCTAACAGCTGCAGCAGCCAATGGTGAGAGTCGTAGCCTGTTTAAAAAAAAAAAAATCTGGGTGGAACATCATCAATATTGGCTACAAGGAAGAACAGAAGCAGTGAGCAGTAAATTAAGTTGAGAAAGTCTTCAGAGTTATTTTCCTTAAAGATCATAATTACTCTAGTGAGCAGTTAAATCTTTGCATTTATAGAAGCAATAATTTGCCACTACAAAAACCCCCAGATGGATTGAACCAAGCATTCCTAGAATCTTGTTTCAAATGATGTTTTTTTTTTTACATTCATTCATGACATTCCCTTTATCCTGCATCATATAATATCATGTAAATGTCAAACAAACAAATCATGCTGTAATTTCTCCATAGAACTAGGGGAAAAATGAACAGGGCCAGCCTTAGTTATGTAACTACACCTTAATCACCTAAGAAGATAGTAAATACCTTGCAAGGCAAAAGGCAATGCCAATGGACTTCAGAGGAAAAAAAAGAAAGAGAAATGCAAATCAAGTTAAATTTGAAATATACTCTGGTATTACCTGCCCCTTAAGTTGGAGATAAAGTCATTACTAAATATTCTTCCTTAATCTTAAACAATAATCTATATGCCTTACATATATGGTAATTGTCTTCCAAGAAACCGATTATGTAATAACTGCATGTATTCAAACCTTTACTAATAACTCAGAAAACGAAGTATATATTCACCTTAATGAAAAATATACATCAGTATTCAATACAGATAATATATGTAAATGCTAAATTTAGATGAAATATTTATAGACAACACATTATGAAAAGTAACTAACAGTAACTAACAAAATAATAATTTTTTGCTGTTTAAGTTCTTCTGGGGAAAGTATAGACTATTTTAAGCATGAATCAACAATGAAGTTCATATTTCATTTAAGTTTATATACACAACACATGCATGTATGCATATATATATATACACACATGCGCACACACACGGTTTTTGTTTTTTTGTTTGCTTTGTTTTGTTTTGTTTTTGAGATGGAGTCTCGCTCTGTTGCCCAGGCTGGAGTGAAGCGGTGCAATCTTGACTCACTGCAACTTCCACCTTC
>NW_012103476.1:1590621-1593313 GCF_000951045.1 Mandrillus leucophaeus
GCATTACCCAAGAAGATTCCCATTGGCTATGGGCAATTTTTGATGAAGAATGCAATTATGAGTTGCTAGTTTCTAACAGCTGCAGCAGCCAATGGTGAGAGTCGTAGCCTGTTTAAAAAAAAAAAAAAAATCTGGGTGGAACATCATCAATATTGGCTACAAGGAAGAACAGAAGCAGTGAGCAGTAAATTAAGTTGAGAAAGTCTTCAGAGTTATTTTCCTTAAAGATCATAATTACTCTAGTGAGCAGTTAAATCTTTGCATTTATAGAAGCAATAATTTGCCACTACAAAAACCCCCAGATGGATTGAACCAAGCATTCCTAGAATCTTGTTTCAAATGATGTTTTTTTTTTTACATTCATTCATGACATTCCCTTTATCCTGCATCATATAATATCATGTAAATGTCAAACAAACAAATCATGCTGTAATTTCTCCATAGAACTAGGGGAAAAATGAACAGGGCCAGCCTTAGTTATGTAACTACACCTTAATCACCTAAGAAGATAGTAAATACCTTGCAAGGCAAAAGGCAATGCCAATGGACTTCAGAGGAAAAAAAAGAAAGAGAAATGCAAATCAAGTTAAATTTGAAATATACTCTGGTATTACCTGCCCCTTAAGTTGGAGATAAAGTCATTACTAAATATTCTTCCTTAATCTTAAACAATAATCTATATGCCTTACATATATGGTAATTGTCTTCCAAGAAACCGATTATGTAATAACTGCATGTATTCAAACCTTTACTAATAACTCAGAAAACGAAGTATATATTCACCTTAATGAAAAATATACATCAGTATTCAATACAGATAATATATGTAAATGCTAAATTTAGACGAAATATTTATAGACAACACATTATGAAAAGTAACTAACAGTAACTAACAAAATAATAATTTTTTGCTGTTTAAGTTCTTCTGGGGAAAGTATAGACTATTTTAAGCATGAATCAACAATGAAGTTCATATTTCATTTAAGTTTATATACACAACACATGCATGTATGCATATATATATATACACACATGCGCACACACACGGTTTTTGTTTTTTTGTTTGCTTTGTTTTGTTTTGTTTTTGAGATGGAGTCTCGCTCTGTTGCCCAGGCTGGAGTGAAGCGGTGCAATCTTGACTCACTGCAACTTCCACCTTCGGGTTCAAGCAATTCTCTTGCCTCAGCCTCCCGAGTAGCTGGGATTACAGGCGTATGCCACCATTCCTGGCTAATTTTTGTATTTTTAGTAAAGAAAGGGTTTCACCATGTTGGCCAGGCTGGTCTCAAACTCCTGACCCCAAGTGATCTGCCCACCTCAGCCTCTCAAAGTGCTGGGATTACAGGCGTGATCCACCACATCCGGCCGTCTGTATACATATAGTTTTAAAAGCTGATTTAATCATGTCCCTTCTGTCAAGAGAATGGAATAAATAGACTATGTGTGGAATGTGTTCATGGTGTACTCTATTGCTTTGAGGCTGGTTACTCTTATTATGTTATTACTGCTCATTCTTGAATGGGCGATTTAATCAGAGGTTTTTAAAATAAAAGAACACAGCGAAGGTTCTGCATATAGAGTTTTCCCAGTTTCACAACATGGAGCTATTTAGCATAGGTGTTTCTATAACTGTAATAACACTGCCAGCTTTTGATTTTGTTTATAGTGCCGTGGGGATCTACTGCAGCCTGTGGCATCACAGACAAGCCAGCATCTGGCTTCGTGAGATGGGAGAAGAGAATTCTACTTGTGGAGTACTAAAACATTTGCTAGCACAAATCTGCTCAGGATTTCCTTTTCTCCCTCCCCATGGTAATTTTGTTATTCTCCATTTATACAAATTGCAAATAGATCAAAAACCCATTTATTGAAGAATCACAAACAGCAAAGTGAGAAATCTAACTTAAATGAATAAGCCCATTCTTTGCCCAAACACAATGATTTCCCCTAAAGTGTGTTTAGGGGAAATCATTTTTTTGTGTGTTCTTTTTTTAATTCATGCAGTTTGGCATTATCTAACATTTGGTTTTTCCTTCATTATGCTGAGAAACATTTTAGTAATCTTATATAGTTCTCTGATAATTTCTTTCTTTCAGTGGTCATATTGAGAAGCTATGCCTTTTTCATCCTTTATAGAAGTAATATTCTTTGAATACACTATTCTTGCTATTCTTCTAATATCTACAAAAATATACGAAAGTGGTGATGAAATATTTATAATGAAACATTGTACCACAAATTTTCATTGGCATGAAATAGAAACCTATCTCTGAGTATGATTCCATTGATCAATATGGTCATTATATATATATCTATTTTCCTGTATTACTTGGCTCTAATTGTACTATGATTTATTTCTATAATTTCACATACTTAGTTCTTCTACATGTAAATTATATATGAGTTACATTTTATGTTTTGAATATTTATAAATAAACACAAATCTATAATTTTCTTTGACACAAATTTTTTCCAGTTATAAAAACACAAATACTATGAAATAAAGCAGAATCACTTCAGTGCCAGTTCAGTAGGTCCTTCTCAGTGGCTGTAAGAGGCATTTTCTTGTTTATTGACATTTTATGGCATAAGTTTTTGGCTTAGATTCTTTATAAAATGGATGCAACTGTCAGCCCAAGAAACATGTCTTTTCTACAGACACGTGTAGTTTGATTTTACAGTGTTTAAAATA
>NW_012103476.1:1593832-1608484 GCF_000951045.1 Mandrillus leucophaeus
TGTTTCATTCACAAAGAACATTTTGATGTAATATATTCCAGATCACTCATATAGGATAAAAAATATTTAAAACAGACTTTTAACAGTCAGTAATATGCTTATAATATTACATATATATTTATGTATAAATGAATATTTATTTTTTAAAGTGATTATAGTCTAGTAACTAATTTACAACATATGTTTACAATGAAAATATAAGCCCATTCGATGCCAAAATAATACATGACCCCATTATCATTTTAATGGCTATATAATATTCTATTTCATGGATATTAAAAAGAATTACTACTATGGACTACAATGGGTCTTCCATTATGGGCATTCAGATTCCATGGACGTTTTTGCTATTACAAACATTGCTTCCTGGACGTCACTAATGCAGGAATTTCCCAGCTGTGCTTAATTATTACCTGGAGATAAATTCTTGATGAAATTTAGCCAGATGAAAGTATTCGTATTTTTAAGACTCTAATGTCTCTTATCACATTGCACTTAGAAATATTATAACGATTCATACTTCTACCAACAGCATATGAGGAAACCAATTTCTCCTCACCACATAGTGGTATTAGCATTCCATTAACAGAGATGTATTCACTTAATGAGGTTTTAGAATACAGAAAACTAATTTGTAAATAGCAATCCCAATGCTATTTCAGCACAGAGATGTGTCCATTACAGTCCATGGTGTCCCATCATTCATTTGGCATCAGTGCTATGGCAGAGTGATCAATGCCCCGTGACCTAGGGTGAGTTCTGGAGACAGTCTGCCCGGATTTAACTCTAGCATTACTGCTTACTAGCAGTACTATTTGAATTGCAGACTACTTATTTTGTCTCTTTTTTATGGTTTTAGACAATGCAAAATGTCTTACAATAAGAGTAAGTAAAATGAAAAAATTTTGTAAGATTATATTATCATATATCATTTACTTTCCAATGAAGTAGGTAAGGACTAGTTTGCATATCTAAAACAATATCATTCAGAATTATATTATTAGCAAACATGAGTTAGATTCAAACCAAGGTCTCCATGCTTCAGAAGCCGGTTCTATTTTTTTATTTTTATTTTTTTTGAGACTGAGTTTTGCTCTGTCACCGAGGCTGGAGTGCAGTGACGCCAATCTCTGCTCACTGCAACCTCTGCCTCCCAGATCCAAGCAATTCTCCTGCCTCAGCCTCCCGAGTAGCTGGGATGACAGACATCCACCACCACACCCAGCTAATTTTTGTATTTTTAGAAGAGATGGGGATTCGCCATGTTAACCAGGCTGGCCTCCCAAAGTGCTAGACTACAGACATGAGCCACCGTGCCCAGCTGCTAGTTCTATGTTTTGCATCTGCATTGATGTTTCTCCTTGTAATATTTAGGACTTCATTTTTAAATACATACACAATTTTAACAAAACTGAAGAGAGTTTCAAAAGATTTACAACAGATTTTAAAAGTTTCATCATATGCTGGTAATATTGCCTACTTAATGTTAACTAACAATTAGTGAGTTATTTTGCATTAACTTATAAAAATGTGAAACATTCTTAAGACTTTTTAAAGCAATTGCTTTAAAAATTGTTCTCAGTTTTAAATTTTCAAATACATTCAAACATTTAATTAGTCATACTTAGGAACTCTAGGGTCTGAAAAAGAAAGAAAGCAATCAGTAGTGCATCTTTGAAAAAAAGGAAAAGTTAGTAAATTGAATACAAGATAAAGACTTAGTTGAAGAAAAAGATTATAAGTATTCCTTAGAAATTCACTACCATTATGTTAGCCCCTAATCAGGTTTAGTTTTTTAAATTTACCTTTACAATAATTAAAGTTAAATTAAATGAAAGCTTCGTTTCTCAAATTCACTGGCCATATTTTAAGTTCTCAATTGCCATATGTGGCCAGTATGTACTGCATTGGACAGTGCAACTACAGAATACTTTACATAATTGCAGGTGCATTTTATTAGAACACAAAACAGCATTTAACAGAGGAAAAGTATCACACCTTTCATAGTCAAAATGTCATTGCCAAATCATCACTTTTTTCAGAGTTCTTTTCTCAAGAAAAGTGCAAGAAATAAAACAGCGATGTAAATACAGTGCACATTAGAAAAACAGTTCAAGGTGGTATAGATAGGTAGACAGAGGATGGATAGAGATAGACAGGTAGAAATATGAAATTACAGTGTAGAATAGTTTTGATAATTAAATAAAATCAATATAATAGTGCATGTAAATGTAGCTGGTATAATATAACTATTTAAAAAAATGGGAATTATTTTTAATACTATTTACTGAAAGTGACTAAAATACAATTCTTGAGATTCAATTAACTAGATGAAATGAAAGTTAAAAGAAATTTATTCTAGGTCTAAAGCTCCATTACCATGTGACAGCAAATACCATATTTATTTCCATAGTGTTTTATGGGTGGAAAATTCAAACCTGTAAGCAAATGTGACTTCTATCAAAGATTCTGTATTGGAAGGATGGAAAGGGCATCCATGGCTCTGATTCACTACTGGCTTCAATGGTAACATCAATACTGTGGATGAACTAATGTAAACTGGCTTCAGCTAAACATCCGACTTAAAGTCAGAATTAGGCCTAGATCCCAGATTTTCTGACAAGCTCTGACAAATAAATACTCTGATTATATTTTTGGCCTCTGCAACATTATGAATAATTTGTCAATTCTACATATATTATTTGCCTAGTATGTGATAAGCATTCTGTGGAAATGAAAAATATCTGTCTTTATGGGGCTTATATATCTATGGAGCAGCAGTCAAATTGGTAAGCAACATTTGTAAATAAATTAATGAGATAATTTTAGATTATAGTCTATAATGCACTTTCAGATATAGTAACATTAGGATCATACAACACTTAACCTAAGGCTAATAAACCTTCAAGGATTTGACTAAGCTCACACGTCATTCAATGGTAGATCTGAGTGTCTACCCTGAGAGTTTTAACTGCATGCACGCATGATACTTTTCTTAGTCTGTTATAACAAAATGCCTATACTGAGTGGCTTATGCACAAGAAAAACTTATTTCTCACAGTTTTGGAGGCAAGAAAGTCCAAGATCAGGATACTGGTAGGGCAGATCTGATGTCTGGTGAGGGCACTGTTTCTTTTTCATAGGCTGTGCCTTCCAACTGTGTCCTCACATGGTGGAAGGGATGGGCTAGCTCCTTGGGGTCTCATTTATAAGGGCACTAATCCTACTCATCAGGGCTTTGTCCACATTACCTAATCACCTCCCAAAGGCCACAGCTCCTAATACCATCATCTTGGTGGTGACATTTTAACATGAATTTTGGAGGGACACAAATATTGAATCCATAGCAGTATTCTAGTATGATAATATATTTAATTTCAAGATAAGGCATCTGAAAGAAATCATTAAAGATCTAATTCATATATTAATAGTTTGATTTTCTTTTTTGTTGTTGTTGAGACGGAGTCTCGCTCTGTGGACCAGGCTGGAGTGCAGTGGCGCGATCTCGCTCACTGCAATCTCCGCCTCCCAGGTTCACGCCATTCTCCTGCCTCAACCTCCCGAGTAGCTGGGACTATAGGCACCCGCCACCATGCTCGGCTAATTTTTTTGTACTTTTAGTAGAGATGGGGTTTCACCGTGTTAGCCAGGATGGTCTCGATCTCCTGACCTCGTGATCCGCCCGCCTCGGACTCCCAAAGTGCTGGGATTACAGGCGTGAGCCACCGCATCTGGCCTAGTTTGATTTTCTTAAAGGAAGATAAATATAAGTTACACAAATATTTTCTTGTTCAGTGCCTTAAAATCTCCCTAAATGAAGATTTATAATTTAACTGGGTAGTAAACTTTGTGATTTTGCAACTCCAGCATTCAAGGCAATACTATATCTAAGGAAGAAAATCAATTTTAATGTAATTTTATTCTTTTTGCTTATTTCTGAGGTCTTTAGTCGCATAGCACAAAATTGAGAACCAACCCACACTAGGGTTTAGTTTTGTATTACTAGGTTTTGTGTTTCTTTGACACTGTTGTTTTTTCTTTATCCTCTATTCCTGATTTCATCTTTCTTTTCTGAGATATGTTCCAAATGTACTGATGTTTTCTTTCTTCCAAGTCATTTGCTACATATATATGTGTGTGTATATATATATGTATGTGTGTATATATATCTCCTTGAAATAGACATTATTTTTATTAAAAAATACATTCTTGTAGTTATAACTATGTAAAGAGTATTTTGTTCTTCAGTATTAGGCTTAGAGGGACTTATTTTATTCTAGGTCTATTATCTCTAAGAAATACTTAAAATATAAGAAAAACGTGTCACAGGCAAAAGACAAAACACGCTGCCTCAGTCTGAAGCCCTGAAACTGGATGCACATCCACATCAATTGACAAGGTTCAGTCTTTCGGTGTTTCTGAGAATAACAGAACACACCCAGTTAGCTTCTGTATTAGTTTCCTATTGCTGGCATCACAAATTATCATGTACTCAGTTGCTTAAAACAATGCACGTTTATTATTATTTGTTCCATTCTGGTTCTGTAGGTCAGAATTGTGACACTGGTCTCAGGTGTCAATAGTGCTGTGTTCCTTTCTGGGGACTCTAGAGAATCTGTTTCTGGCTCTTTCAGGTAGTTGGCAGAATTCAGTTCCTTGAGGCTGTAAACTGCTGGTTGTTCACAGAGTCCAGAAACATCCCACATCCCTTGGCTTATGGCTCCTTTTTCTTTGAAGCCAGCAGAGGTAGGCTGAGTTTCTCTCATGCTTAGAACCTCTCTTGCCTCTTATTCTGGGGCATCGCTCTAACTCAAGCTCCAGAATGTTCTTTGGTTTTGAAGAGTTTTTGTGATTATGTTGGAATCCATTGTATAACCAAGGATAATCACTTCATTCTCAAAATCCCTAATCACATCTGCAGAGTTCCTTTAGCCATGTAACACATTCACAGGTGTCAGGGATTGAGGAATTGACATCTTAAGGTTGACGAGTTCATTATTTGGCCTACCAGAGCTGCTGCTGCTTATTTGTTTATTAATAAGTAAACAGACTTTAATTTTTAGAGTAGTTTTGTATTTATGAAAAATTGAGGAGAAAGTACAGAGTTTCCATACATCCTTCTCCACTCTACCCTCCTCCTCCCCAGTTTTTCCTGTTACTAATATTTTGCTTTAGTATGGTACATTTGTTAGCATTGATGAACAAATATTGATATAATTAACTAAAACCCATAGTTTAACTTAGAGTAAACTCCTTGTGGCATACAGTTCTATAGGTTTTGACAATTATATAATGTCGTGTATACACATTGCAATTATAAAACAATAGTTTCATTCCCCTCTGCTCTAACTAGTCATCCCTTCTTTCTTTTTCTCAATTTCTAGCAACTGCTGACCTTTTTATTGTCACTGTAATTGTGCTTTTCCCAGAATCTCATATAGTTAGAAACAAACAGTATGTAGTGTTTTCGAACCTGTTTCTTTCACTTGGCAGTAGGCATTTAAGATTCCTCCATGTATTCTTTGTGGCTGGATTGTTTATTTCTTTTTATGGTTGAATAATATTCCATGAAATGTATGCACCCCAGTTTATCTATTCACCTATTATAAGACATTTTGATTGCTTCCAAGTTTTGGCAATTATGAACAAAGCTGCCATAAATATTCATAGATAGGCTTTTGTATGGACATAAGTTTTCAACTCATTTGGGTACATACCAAGGAGCACAATTGCTGGATCATATGGTAAGACTATTTTTAGCTTTGTAGAGAACTGCCAAGCTGCCTTACAATGTGGCTGTAGCATTTTGCATTCCCATCAGCAATTAGTGAGAGTTCCTGCTGCCAGCATTTGTTGTTATCAATGTTGTGGATTTGAGCCATTCTAATAGGTGTGCCGTGGTATCTTGTTTTAATTTTCCATTTTTTTAAAATGTCATGTCATGTTTAACATCTTGTCATATGCTTACTTGACATCTGTATACATTTTTGCACCGCCTCTTCTTCAAGAAATAAAACAATTCACTTATTTTCTGAAAAATAAGTAAATGTAATTTTATGTGCAGATTAGTCACACATACTTGTTAGAGCCTACATGGGGATTTCAAAAAGACAGAATCCTGAATCATACAAACCTCTCCCAAACACATCACGACCAGCTTTAAATCAACAGCAAAGAGTTGCTAGAGGCAAAAGCAGGAAGATTGTGAGGAAGGCTACAAATTTGACAAACTCTACAATAATAGAAGAGAGAGTGATGGGAGAAGATGCATGGAGCACCAAAGAAGAGGGTAGCAATGCCTGGATGGCTGGTGCTGGAATGTTTACTGTACAAAGATCTGCAAGAGAACTCAGCAGGTAGTGTGGCTTCTCTCTACTAAGGCTGGAGGCACTGGCTATTCCACCAGAGCAGACTAGAGAACACACAGGCTCCCTGGCTCATCACTTACCACAGAAGTATATACTTATAAAGTTGATGCTGCTTTATATACTGTTATACAAAAGCTCTGCCTGAAAAGAAACCAAAGATTTGAAGAACAATACCTAAAATAGGTAACCTAAACTTAAGAGCAATTACTGAAGGAGACAGGTGGAAATGTTAACAACCATCGCTACATAACAGCAGCACTGAAGGACAGTCCATTACAGTTTCTTAGACATCATTTTCTAGTACTACAGCAATAAAAGATACGATCGTAATTTAGAAGTCCAAAAGAGGAATTGAAAAAGAGAAAACACAGGGACTTGGAAGTTCAGGTGGAAGAAATATATTCAAAACAGAGCCAATTATGAAGAGTGAGAAATTAGAAAGAAGAAGAAATATACAAGACTTGGAAGACTTCTTGAGAAGACTTCATATATGTGAATTTTTGCAGATACTAGAAAATAAAGAAGAGAATGAAAAACAAAAAATAAAGAAAATGTACGTGTCATCAGTGATATCAGATCTGCATCTCCAGAGTAAAAGTTTGCATGTGCTGAAAGGCAGAATTGATGAAGATATACACCTCTTGGCATATTTTGGTAAATCCTCTAATTCAAATTTTACAAACTTTCAGAAGAAAAAAACACAGTATTTGTGGAGGAAAAAGAATTGGACTGGACTTGAACTTCTTAACTAAAATACTGTATGCTATAAACAAGTGGACAATGCTACATATTTTTGTAGTTACATTTAAATTGAGATGAATAGGCTGATAAATCATGTACCTTATTTGCTAACTTTTTCTAATGGAAAAGATAAGATATATATGACAAGGAAAACATAGTGACGGTCAATTAAAAGAACTATGCTTCCAAATAAATAAAGCTTTAACGAGTCTTCTTGGAGTGGGAGTGGGGAAGCTTATACACTTAACTATTCACCTCTGGGCAAACAAAGAAGAGAGTGATAAAAATCATTAGAGAGGCTTAAATGTGTTTTTAACCTGAAATATACGTTTTAAATGTAAGCTTGGACACCTTGGTTCAATTGTTACGAAACAAAGCAAATAAACATATCATGCAAGATATGATTAGCTATATCAGAGAATGATAACTCACGACAACTCACACACTATGACGAGAACAGCAGAGGGGAAATCTGATCCCATAATGCAGTCACGTCTCGTGAGACCTCTCCTCCAACACTGGGAATTACAACTCAACAAGAGATTTGGGTGGGGACATAGAGCCAACCACATCAGGGTATTTGTCTAAGGGCAACAATAATAACAAAATTGTTGGTTCTGTTATTAAGAGACATATGGCAATTGGGTAGATAAGTCATAGCCTCTGCCTTACTCGATATGTAAGAAACCCTTTTAATTACGACAGAGAATGATAAAGAGTGCCCCAGTTGAAATTTTGGGGGATATATCTATAGAGAAAATACAATAACAAAATTTAAAAATGAACAATAATCATGCAAGTATATTAAAACAGTGGTAATTAATTTAAGATAGCTTTCAGTGAATTATGCACAAACAATTAAAAACTGATAAAAAGTCATTATTGAGGAAGGTCTGAGTGTAGTCAGAAAAACTTTCTGGAGAGCCACTTGGCACTATCTAATGAAGTTAAGAAAGGTACAAATCATATTTCCACTGATGATTTGATCCCCTAAGGCATAAATCAAATAATATTATGAAGATACATGTACTCCAAAGTTAATCACAGCAATAACATACAATAGTGAGAAATTGGAAGAAAAAATTATAATTATTAAAGGGAGTTAGTAAATACACATAAAGAAGTCATTGCAAATATATACATGTACATGCATCTATGCATATCATGTCAGATATATAAGCTTCTGATTACAGTGTACTGTTAAAGAGTACAAACTATATATATGATAAGACACTATATTTCTTTAAAACATAAATTTATGTTTTTATTTATTAATGAAGAATGTAAGTCTAGAAAGTGTATGTGCCAAAATGTTAACAATATTTAATTTCATTTTTATGTATTTTATTGTCTGATTTTTAAACTTAAATTATGTTTGTAACAACAAAGTATAGATATATTCAGGGTAAAATTATGCTTGTTTAATATTCTTGGCATAATACTAGAAGAAATTTACAAAAAGGTAAAAAAAATTTTTCTTGTATTTGAAAAATGTTTCATAATATTTATTTTGTCTTTTTCTTCTTTTGGTACTTAAGAAAGAATATCTTAACCCTAATCTTCTAAGCAATAGAAATAAGCTATAGAAATATAGGAAGACAACTGTTTTGACAAATCAAGCTATCTTGTATTTAAAGCAAAATTAAATAAAGACAAAAACAGTTTTTTATTTTGTATTTAAGTAGGTTTTATTTTGTGTTTAAATAGTTATACAAAGTTACATTTTCAAAATTGGTGTCTGACAGATACCTATGTTTTCAGAATAATCATATAATTGACATATATTTGATAATCACCTAAATGTTCTATGATTGAAATTTGAAGACACGGAAAAATAGACTTTAAAGCCCAATAATTGTATTTTGAAAGGTATAGAAAAACATAGATCTAAATTTTTTTTTTTTTTTTTTGAGACGGAGTCTCGCTGTGTCTCCCAGGCTGGAGTGCAGTGGCCGGATCTCGGCTCACTGCAAGCTCCGCCTCCCGGGTTCTTTCGCCATTCTCCCGCCTCAGCCTCCCAAGTAGCTGGGACTACAGGCGCCCGCCACCACGCCCGGCTAGTTTTTTGTATTTTTAGTAGAGACGGGGTTTCACCATGTTAGCCAGGATGGTCTCGATCTCCTGACCTCGTGATCCACCCGCCTCGGCCTCCCAAAGTGCTGGGATTACAGGCTTGAGCCACTGCGCTCGGTCTTAAAATTTTTTTTATTTAAAAATATTCTTAATTAATATTTTATGCCTTAGCTTATAATTAGTCGATTTCCCAGCTCAAATGACCTACGCAATTTTTTGGTCTATCCCCACATGTGTATCTCTTTCACTGTTTACACTATAGTGTACTGCATTCTTATTTAACTTACATACAAATTTTACTATAAATATGGCCATAGGCTCTGCTTTAAGCACTTCTCCACTGAAAAACAACCTATGCTTAAAAAAGAAAACGAAGATTAAAATTTTAGGTAATTATTTTCTTGTTTTTCATTAGTTTTTTCTAAAATAAATTTTGTTGTGTACATTTAAGATATACAGGAAGCTGTGGGATACACATAAAGAGTAAAAAGGTGACTATAGTGAAGCAAATTAACATATTCATCGTGTCACGTAGGAACTCTTTTTGTTTGTTTTTGTGGCAAGAGAAACTAAAATCTAGTCATTGAGGATTAATCCCATATACAGTACAATTTTTGTTCGTTCAGACGTTTCTATAATGTGCACAGGTAATACCTTCTTCTGTTTCAAAGTCAACTCTAAAAAGGGTGGACAGTTAATATTTCCCTGTTCATATCTGCTTCCAAACCACCCAGTTTCCTTCCTTCCTGGGGAATTCAAATTATCCCTTTTTTAAAAAGTAAACTTTCAGAGCTATTTTGTGCAACAAGGAAACACGCATACATGTTTTTTCTCCCCTTTCAAGAAAGCAGTATCGTTCACACTGTTCTGCACCTTGGTTTGTAACTTAATATTCATAGGAAATCATTCCATATCAATACCCAAAGGACTTGCTCATTCTTTTTCATAAACACACTTCATCTATGTGAGAATGTATCAAATCTGTTTCACCAGATCCCTAAAAATGACATTGAGTTTGCTTCCATTACAAATAAATGCTACAGTAAATAGCCACATAAATAGTCATTTCCCACGTATCTTAGTATAGTTATACGATAAATTTCTGGAAGCAAACTTTCTGAGTCAAAGGATACATTCTTGTTACTTTAAGGTTTAGTATAAATTATCTTAAAAGACAAAAAAAAACTTTATTCTTTTAAATGGAAAAATAATTATTTTCCTTTATCAGCATATGACTTTTATCAACCATTGATGCAAGATAAATGTACACATATCTCATAGCTACTCTCTCAGTTTCACCCTTGTTTTACTTCTTGCTTCTTTAAAAACGGAGTCTCGGAGTGGATTTTGAAATTTATTTATACATGCACAAATAACTGAATAATCTGATCATGGCTTAAAATTTAGAAGAAAGTCAAGATGGAAGTATCTTTCAACAAGTCAGAAACCTTAAATTAAATAAACTATTTGAATTCATTGAATCTGTAATGCATCATCAAATGATGGAAAATAGTTTCTTTTGGACAGGAAAGAGCAACTGAAGCTGAGTCCTTTTGCCAGACATGAATTCCCAAGGGATGTATTCATTACTTTGTTGCTTATACAAGGCCATAGAAACCAACTCTCCTACAACAAAGATCTTTGCAGCAGGCTCCTGTGAAACATCGGCTTTGCAACGTTTGGCCAAGCTCCCATTCCCTGCTTATAGCTCACATCACACAACCAGTCTTTCAATTACATTTGTTCATGTAATAAATAAGTGAAACACATGCATTTTTCTTTATGTTATTTTTCATTCATAAGAATATTTCTAAGGCATTTATTATTAGTATTTGGTTCCTAATGTTTTACTAATAAGAAATCATGTTGTATTTCATGAAGCTTCTTTGATTAGCAATTTTATTTATATTCCAGGGTGTCTATGTCACTTATAACAGAGCTACCCAGTAAATAACCAGATGGAATCATCTGGTTATTTGTATATTAACCAGTGTCAGAGTTTTAATAGTAAAATTATTTCTTTGCACAATGTGGCAGTAATAGAGTCAAACTGTGGCTTAAATAGCCTTCTTCATGGAGCTTTCAAGAGAACGGAGAGGATTTTTAAAAATTTAGTTTGTGACATGCCTAATACATGTATTATGTGTGTTGGTCTTTCCACTGCAACAGAAAGAAAGGCCAATACATTTCTAAATTGTATATTAAATGTTTATAAACTTTTCTAAAGGTGTGAAATAAAAAGTATCTGGTCAGTTCCCTTCACTGTAAATTCAGCTTAGGTTCCTACTTACGGTGCTGCTGCAGCACCCTAGCCCCAGGTCTCACACTAAATGCTTACTTGCAGATCCACCTAGGTAGGTCCCTGTAGAGGGAAGAGCTTCCCATGGTCTTCTCCACAAGCATTTCTTTCAAAGTCCTGGTGTAGGAGTCACACATGATTGCCAGTGTTCCAGATAACAAACTTCTTATTTCCATTACCCTTAGAAGGGAATACATTTATCATCCTAAATGATACTAAGTTACTAAATGATACTGAGAACGTTTATCATCCTAAATGATATTAACATTAAGCTTCTATAGCAATTTTGTAGAGGTCAGTAGTAGGCATAGTTTGGAATATACATGTATACATTTAGGTGTGTCAGTAGAAGGTTTGTGATAATATCAGTTTGATTTTAGATGATGCTGATGTGAATCAGGAGATAATAGGAAGAATTGCAGTCATGCATACGTTATTTTCAAGGTTATATTCTAATGCTCCAATTTTGAAAATAGTCACTAGCGTCTGGTAAGTCTACTTTTCATGTGTTATCAACCAACATACATTTAAATTTTACATAATTATCAGCAACACACAAACACAGACGCATACAATTAGTGTAAAAACAATGTTGATGGTTTCTGTTAACTCGTTTGATGTTAGATCATTTCTTTTCAAGTATTCTTCCCTACTTTGACAGTTGCTTTATTTTTACCAGGAAACAACAATAACGACAATTCACTATCAATCGCCCCTTTCTCCTGCCATTTTATTCCCATTTTAAGGAAACTTGCATGGGAAGGAACGGTACAGGTGAAAAACAGAGGAAGAAAAAAAATAAAGGAAGAGAGATAAGGCTTAGAAGGGGCACGAGGAAGAAGGTTATAAGAATAGAAGACAAAAGAAACCAAAAATTTGACATAAGGAAATTTTCTACAATCTCCAGAAAGTAGCATATAACTTTTTGTGAGGGGAGGGGTCGCATTATTTTTAACAGAAAAATTTTGAAAATGTTTAATATAGGAGAAAAAAATACTGAAATAATTCTGCAAGTCTAAAAATAGTTATGAAAATATGGATTTTACAAATTAGTAAACCATCATAATTTAATACCCTGAATAGGAAGATAATCTAATGGAGAATGTAGATGTTAAAACGAAAACAACTAAAATAAGGAAATGGTAGAAATGCTTGGGGTTAATGAGAAGGATATTTAACAAATATAAAATAAATTCTGTATGTTGAAGACAGACATAATTTGCTAAATTATTGATTTATTTAAAGCTAAACAAGATTAATTTCAAGAGAAAACACTTAAATTAATTTAGATAAAATGAATGCATTGAACTGTGCCAAGAATTCACATTTCCCAAGACAGCCTATAAATTCACATGGAAAGAAAGAAAAATGTCTTGGGTTTATCTTCCATCACATAATGTGTCAAAGAACAAAAGAGAAATTGGTACATTATTGTGAGAGGAAAGGTTTACGGTGTAAAAATTAAAAACAAAACCACTTTGCTCTTCCCACGTGAAGGTAATCAAATGATACTCTTTAGATACGCAGATCTCAGAAAATGTATCATCCACATAAATTTCATGAAAAAACATTCCATCCACAAAGTCATATTCTAGCCAAGTAAGGTTTTTTACAAAAATGAAAACAAAGGCGTAGTATAAAATTACTGTTGGAGAATATTGAAAGCAGCTACATATATAAACAAATACAACATATAAATAATCATTATATATGCCTACAAGTGAAAATCCAAATACCAGATGTCAACACAACCTTGAAGCTGATAAACTTAATAAACTGGGAAAGATATTTAAATACAGTACCATTTTACCTTTACACAAATGATAGGCAACAGTAATTTTATTGTATTATGTAAATATTTAAAGAAACATAGATTTAAGTACATATTTTTCTTTTTTTTGTTCGTTTTATAGAATTTTTTTTATTTCCAAAAATAACACATCATCAGGCAAAAATTCAAATACATCATGGTGTGTAAAGACATGGTTAGTAATCTGTCATTCACACATAATTTCACACCCAACCTGTAATAAATATGCGTCTATCTTTATATTTCTTTTCATAAATGTGTATAAAAAATTGAAAGTGGAAGTCACAAGAATAATCTTATTGGAGTTGATGTTCTCCAATAACACAACAAAATAAATGTTTTATGAACATTAGTATATTGGTAGGAATTCCACTCCAAGTGAAGTAAGGTCCAGGAATTTCTCCTCAGTGATATTGAATCAAGCTTGAAAGGCCAAATTGATAACTCTTCTTCAGGAGAAGTCTCAAGAGAAATTTAAAAATGTTGTAAATTAAATAAAAATAAAAATATGGGAGTTTTCAAAATTTGTAGGATGCAACAAAACAGTGCTTAGGGAGGAATTTATAGCATTGAATGAACGCATTAGAAAAAAGAAAGATCAGCATTCAATAACCTAAGCTTCTGCCTTGGAGAAGAGAAAGAAAGAAAGAGCAAGTTAGGTTACAGAATACAGAAGAAATAATGTGAAAAAAACAACAGAAATCAATGAAAGTCAAAATAAGAAAATCAAAAACTGATTCTTTGAAAATATTTTAAAAATTGTAAAACCCTAACCCGGATAACCAGACAAAATGTGAGGAAAAAAAGGAGTCTTTACTCCTTAAGGCATAGCTCGTGCAATGGGACCAGAAAATTAAATTCAAAACATACAGATTTGAAAAAAAGAAATAAAATTTTCTTTATTTGTAGATAAAATGATTGTTTACGTAAAAATCTTAAAGAATTGCATAAAATCACAAACAAAAAAATCTTGGAATTAATAAGTGAGTACAGCAAGGTTGCAGAAGAGAATGTTAATATAACCAAAGTTGATGACTTTCCAATGTACCAGCAATGAATAATGGGAATTTTAAATTACAAACAAAACAAACAAATCCAATGGTACTATTAACACTGGCATCAAAAAAGGAAATACTCAGTTGTAAAGCTAACAAAGTATGTACAGGACCTATATGTGGAAAACTATTATACAAATTTCTGATGAAAGAAACTGTAGAAGGTGAGGCTAGGCGTGTTGGCTCACGCCTGTAATCCCAGCACTTTGGGAGGCTGAGGTGGGTGGATCCCTTGAGGCAAGAGTTTGAGACCAGCCTGGATAACATAGCAAAACTCTGTTTTTACAAAAAATAAAAAAATTAGCT
>NW_012103476.1:1613859-1615214 GCF_000951045.1 Mandrillus leucophaeus
GTAATATGACTTTCTAATAAATGAAACCAGGGATCTTCAGAGAAATGGCTGATTCTAGAACTCATAGGATATTAACAAGATGAGCAAGGAGAATCCAATAGTACCAGAAAGTGAGGAAGGGTTCAAAATAAACACATTAAAAATAACAATAATAATAATAATAATTAAAACTACAATAACTGTAATATGTCAAAAGACCAGGAGCCAACTGAAACCACCTTCAATGGCCAAAAATGAAAAAAAAAAAAAAAATTGAGCAATAAAATAAATAAAATGGCACTGAATTATAACTCAGAGTATAGAGTATATATGTGAGTCCATACTGACAGTAATATGTAAATAACTGAATGCGTAAATTAAATAAAGGAAAATACACAAATCTGTGTGGAAGAATTGCAAGTAAGTTATGCAGTTACAGCACCTTCAAGAAGGGGAGTGTAACTTCTCACTTCTTACATGCAGGCTATGGATAGTAACTTCCTTCCAAAGAGTACAATACTCCTCATAGTGGAGAAATTTCACAAACACTACTTTAGTCACGTCATCAAGTTTAACTTCAGTAATGATACGTCATATTGAAAATATATACCTTTTATATATCATGGTAAAATTGCACTTTACCTCTGTGGCCTTCTTCTAAAAAATATATACAACTTTAATTTAATCATGAGAACAATTAGACAAATACCAATTAAGGCAGTTGCTATAAAATCCAGGCCAGTACACCTCAAAACTGTCAGTGATTCTGGTAGGTTAAATAATTGCTTCGAATATTGTCCATCTTCTTATTCCAGGAATTTTGACTGTGATATCTTACATGGTATAAAGGACCTTGTAATAAAATTAAAATAAGGATTCTGAGATTGACAGATTATTCTGTATTATGCAATATTTTATATAATCACAAGAGTCCTTACACTTATTATATAGCAGTATAATCACAAGAGTTCTTTTTTTGTTTTGTTTTGTTTTGTTTGTTGAAATGGAGTCTCACTCTGTTACCTTGGTTGGAGTTTAGTGGCGTGATCTCAGCTCACTGCAGCCTCCGTCTCCCAGGTTCAAGCGATTCTCTTGCCTCAGCCATCGAAGTAGCTGTGATTACAGGCATGGACCACAATGCCGGGCTAATTTTTGTATTTTTAGCACAGACGGGGTTTCACCATGTTGGCCAGGCAGGTCTTGAACTCCTGACCTCAAGTGAGCCGCCCACTTTGGCCTCCCAACGTGCTGGGATTACAGGCATCATCCACTGTACCTGGCCCACAAGAGTTCTTATATGAGAGAGACAGGGTAGTCAAAGTGAGAAATAGGAGATCTGGCAATGGAACTAGAAATTGCAGTGATGTGAAGAAGGG
>NW_012103476.1:1618449-1620370 GCF_000951045.1 Mandrillus leucophaeus
TGTTTCTGTAGATATTAAATTAACTAAAAGTATCCCTTATGGGAAAAGAAGGGATGGGCCGAATTAAAGGAATAGGTGGGGCTAGTTAACTGCAGCAGGAACATGCCCATAAGGCACAGATCGCTCATGCCATTGTTTGTGGCTTAAGAATGCCTTTAAGCGGTTTTCCGCTCTGGGTGGGCCAGGTGTTCCTTGCCGCGATTCCCGTAAACCCACAACCTTCCAGCGTGGGCGTTAGGGCCATTATGAATACGTTACAGTGCTGCAGAGATTTTGTTTATGGCCAGTCTTGGGGCCAGTTTATGGCCAGATTTTGGGGGGCTTGCTCCCAACAAAAAAAAAAAAGAAAAGAAATTGAAGAAGATTGAAGATGTAATTACGTAAAGATTTTCCGTGGAGGTACCTGTTCACATTTCTGAAAACACTATATATACGAAATGAACAATTAAATAAGTGATAGCAGATGGTAGAAGCTATGATTTTCTTTATTGGAGTAGGAAGTGGCGGGGGCTCGAGTGATCCATACTGATATAATTTGGTGGTGTGTCCTTTCCAAATGTCATATTAATATGTGATCTCCGTCATCTCCAGTGTTAGAGGTGGGCCTGGTGAAAGGTGTTTGGGCTAATCAGGTGGATCCTTCTTGAATGGTTTATTGCTATTGTCACGGTAATCAGTGAGTTTTTCCTCTATGAGTTGGCCTGAGATATGGTTGTTTAAAAGAGCTTGGCACCTCCTCTCTCTCTCTCTCTTTGTCTCTCTCAATAGGTGATATGCTTGCTCCCCCTTCGCCTTCTGCCATGATTGTAAGCTTCCTGAGACTTTCCTAGGAGCAGATGCCAGCACTATGCTTCTCGTACAGCCTGCAGAACTCTAAGCCAAAATGAACTTCTTTCCTTAGTCAATTAACCAGCCCTGGGTATTCCTTTAGAGCAACACAAACAGACTAACACACATATGGTGATAAATTATGGTTGGATAAATTACTATGAATCCATTTTAGTTTAATTAGCTGATTTCACATATAAGTATTTATAGATATGTGTATATGTGGTTTAATAGAATGTATTTCAAATATTTTTCTATTTTCTGTATGTGATGTTTTGACATCTTAGAAACCTTTTTGGCTGGGGAGAGACTGCTCTTCCCAAAGCTAGCCAATTTCTAAAGTTAACAAAGAGCTTAGCCAGAGCATCTAATTGATAGCAAATTCACCAATGCAGAGACATGCCTCCTCTAGCCTGTTCACCTCAGAAGGCAATATTCCTGTCTTAATCATCCCAAGGCAAAATACCAGGCAACTAGGAACCACCCTTAGAGCTTAAAGAAAGCAGAAATCATTCAAATTAGCCAAACCTAACTGTTCATCTTGCCCTGCCCTGCCTTGCCTCAATAAAATCAGTGACCTAAACCTTCCTATCACTCCTGTGTCCTGCCTCCTGACCACCTTGGTGTCCTTCCCTTGTTGCGTTGTGTGACATGCCGTGTCTCCTGTTTTGTTGGGCTCATGAGTATAATAAACATTTTTCCCCAAGTCTCCCCCCTGTTTTTTTTTTTTTTTGGCCATACCTGACAGATCATCCCATAAATAAATATAAAACATATACATGCATCTATTTCATCACTTTCAGCTGAGAGGTCCTAGAAACAATGACATCTCAGTAGTCATGAGTACACCCAGCTCTCAGATCATGGTTTGTAATACGACTTTCTAATAAATGAAACCAGGGATCTTCAGAGAAATGGCTGATTCTAGAACTCATAGGATATTAACAAGATGAGCAAGGAGAATCCAATAGTACCAGAAAGTGAGGAAGGGTTCAAAATAAACACATTAAAAATAACAATAATAATAATAATAATTAAAACTACAATAACTGTAATATGTCAAAAGACCAGGAGCCAACTGAAACCACCTTCA
>NW_012103476.1:1621750-1642806 GCF_000951045.1 Mandrillus leucophaeus
GGAAGGAATGGGAGCCTCCAAGAGGAAATGTCCCTGCTGAAACCTTGACTTTACACCAGTGAGACTAATTTCCAGAACTGAAAGGTTACTTTGCTGAGGTTTGTGGTAGATTGCTACAGCAGCAATAAGAACCTAATACGGTTATAAAACTCAAGAATATCCTGAGACATTGACACAAGCAAGCAGAAGCTAAGGAGATGTGAACACTGTGTAATGTGGTATTCTGGATGAGATACTGGTAGAGAACATAAGGACATTAGGTAAAACTAAGGAAATCTGAACAAAGTGTGGACCTTAATAATAATTATAAATATAGGTTCCTTAATTTTAACAAATGTATCATAATATCGTAAGATGTTAATAAATGAGTACGTGGTGCATGGGAACTCTGGATAATCTTCATAATTATTTTATAAATTTAAAACTTAAAACATGAACGAAGTGATTCTAAAGCAATATATTCTGATGAATAAGATCTAAAATAAAATGACTGAATGAACAAATTAACCACTAAAAACTGAATAAAAAAATAAGCTTATAATAAAAGTCAAACATTAGTAATGTGTCAAAATTGACAGAAATTAATACGCAGAAAAACATGAGTTTTTAAAAATTATAGGACAAAATTTAAGATATCATAGATACAAACTGAAAGAACACAAGAATTTCATTTGTGTTATTAGACAAAGAAAATAAATGCATGAAAATAAATGTTACAGAACTTGGGATTTTACATAAAATGCTTTATTTAATTATATTTTGGAGGAAGAAAATTTAAACTTAATGAAAAATATATTTAGAAAATGATCAATCAAAACACTAAATATCAACATTACACATCACTCATGACTTTTAAATTTAAAGTCTTATGTGCAACTTTAAAGTAAATTATTAAAAATTTAAATGAAGCACATTACTTTTAAAACAGTAGAAATCTCCAATGTTTACTAAAAAGTTAGACAAATTGCTATAGATTGATTTTTTTTTTTTTTTGTAGTCTGCAAAGGACTACTTTGAACAAAGTTTCCAGTACTAAGTGCTTTTGTGGGAAGTCATTTCAAACACTTATGGAATAGATACATTACAGAAATTGTTCCAGAACAAAGATGGGAAATATCCAAGGTCACTTGGAGGCTAGAAAAACTCTGATAATCAAACCTAAAATAGATGAACTAAAAAGAAGATTGACAGACCATTTAACCATTGTCTTCTATGAAGATGAATGCTGTATTGCTTCTCGGCCTTTTGGCTAAGATCAAGTGAGGATGAATGCTGTAATATTTGTGGTAGAATTTTAAGATGGTCCTCAAATTTTCCACTCACCTGCTACATACATAATCCCCAAGACTGTTATCATGATGAATTATTCCCTCATAATTAGCTAATGTTATACGGCACAAATGTTTAAATATAGATTATCCAGGTGTTCCTGAGCACATCACGACATCTCTTTAAAGCAGACAGGTTTTTTTTGTTGTTTGTTTGTTTTACTGGTAATAGAAAGGTAAGTGAGTGATTTGAAGTATGAGAAGGATCTGATAAACTGAAAATGAGGAAGCACACAGTAAGTGTGTTAGTCAGGGTTCTCTAGAGGAACAGAACTAGATGTGTAGTTCTAAAACTAGAACAGACAGATGTATATAGGAAGGGGAGTTTATTAAGGAGTATTGACTCACATGATCACAAGGCAAAGGTCCACAATAGGCCATCTGCAAGCTGAGGGGTCAGGAAGCCCTCCCGAGTCCCAAAACCTCAAAAGTAGGGATGCCAACAGTGCAGCCTTCAATCTGTGGCCCAAAGCCTGAGAGTCCTTAGCAAACCACAGGTGTAGGTCCAAGTCCAAAAGCTGAAGAACTTGGAGTTCATTGTTGGAGAGCAGGAAGCATCCAGCACAGGAGAAAGATGGAGGTCAGAACACTCAGCCAGTCTAATCCTCCCACGTTCCTCTGCCTGATTTTATCCTAGCCACGCTGACAGCTGATTAGATAGTCCCCACCCAGATTGACAGTGGGTCTGTCTCTCGTAGTCCATGGACTCAAATGTTAATCTCACCCCCACAGACACACCCAGGAACAGTGCTTTGCATTTTTCATCCCGTCAAGTTGACACTCAATGTTAGCCATCACAGTAAGGACTCTAGAAGCTGAAAGCGTCTAACAGCTGACAGCAAGGAAATAGGGACTTCAGTTCTACAAATGCAAGGAACTGAATTCAATCAACAAAAGGAATGAACTTGGCAGATAATTTTTTTCCAAACCCTCAAATGAAAGCTGAGTTCAGCCAACATCTTAATTTCAACCTTGTGATATCCTAAAGAGAGAAAACAGATGCAAAATTATTAAGAACAAAGAAGTTTTATGCAGCATGATTAATGACCTTGGAATAATTAACCTTGATATAAAGTATAATTACAGAAATTCACTTTATATTAGCCATACAGTAAATATGAGCAAATTTTACAGAATTGTCATATATATCAAATCCTATGGTCCCAATGCAATTAGACTACAGTAACAACATGTTGATAAATAAAATCTTCACCCAATCGAAGATTGAATGTTTTTAAAAACCTATTTTCCAAAAAGTCATGTTATAAATAATGAAATGATTTGAGAACTGATCTTAAAAAAATTTCAACATACAAATGTTTAGATAAGAAGGAACATTTAGAACTGACAAAGTTGTATATGGAAACAAGATATGACGAAAACTCTGGTGCCATGGAACCCAAATGAGAAAGTGTGGCAACTGATAATCACTCTTAGAAATAATGCTGTATTGTGCAATATCATCAACAAACTTAATGCTTTTTTGCCATCTTAAAAAATTAAATTAATGTATGTTTATTAAATGGGAAACCTAAAACCCATGGTTGTAAATTGCTGTTTCTGACTTGAGCTGACATTTAAATCCTTACAGTATATGAGATACATGATCTGTTTTCTCTGAAGCATCACTGTGTTACAGGATCTTTGGAGTGTTGGTTTTCTGGCTAGAAACCTCAGTGGCCAGTGGTGCCTTTGCCTGAGTTCCTGTCCTATATCCAGAAAGCATGAGGTACACAGACAAGTGGAGGGTGAGCAAGGTGAAGAGGAGCTTTATTGAGTGTTAAAACAGCTCAGAGGAGATTCACAGTGGGTAACTCCTCTCTGTAGCCAGTTCATCTTAGCCAGTGTTCAGCTCTCAGGAGAGAGGAGGCCCTGGAGAGGGTAGCTTCTCTCTGCAGCTGGTCATCCCATCTGCTCAGCTCTGGATGATCCTGGAGCTTTTATGGGCCTCAGAGGAGAGAAACTGCTTGCCCGTTGGTCCATGGGTGGCCATGGGCAGGCCCTGGAAAGGGCACCGCAAGTTCTTACTTCAACCGTGGGACTGGCAACCCAGCCCCTCGTCTTCAGGCCCTGTCTGTTCTGAAGGTGGGGCCTCACTGGGGACCTGCCCGCTTCTGTGCAGGAATCTGTTTGCCTCCTGCTGCCTTCATGGTACCAGGGCTTGGCCAGATTTTGCCCCAAGATCAGAGCAGGTGCTGACAACAGGGAGAAGCCAGGCAGTGGGAACAGGCACTTCACAGCCTGCAAGGGCAGGGGATCCTTCCTGGGCCCCCAAGAGTACAGAGAGGTCTGAATCTGCAGCCATGGTTGGGTGGCTGCAGCTGTGCCTAAGAAGGCAGGGCTCCTGCCTGGGTGTGGAGCCGCAGTTTGGGCAGCTGCAGCAGCACCCAGGGAGCTCCTGCCCCAACTCAGAAGGGGCAGGGCTCCTCCTTGTCCCCAGCTCCTGCCGGCTCCATGGAGCCTGCAGCCCTGGCTGTGCCTCCCTGCTGTAGCAGGTGTGGTAGTAGCCAGTAGCTGCTGCCATCAGTTGCTCCCAGGAATCTTTATGGTCAATTCAGAAATATTATTTGAATCCCGGAATATATATGATGATTCAAAGCAATCTCAGGCATTTGCTGAGTCCTTTAATATCACATTCCAATTTCTAACTCATTGGATCTCATTTCCATTTTACAATAGTTTGCCTAAATAGTTACCATCGGGAAATACTTCTTCAAGCTTCATTTCCATGTATGCTCCGAGCTTTCTTCTCGGCTTTGTTTCTTTTGGGCCAGAAGATGTCCTTTCATATTTTAATATATTTAATTTTCATTATATAAGTTCTACACTATAGAATTTATTTTTAAAATTTCACAAATTTTTTTTTTAATCTTCCACCCTTAGATTTTTTTCTTCATTTGTTTTTATTTCAAAGAAAAAAAAAATAGAATGTACCAATCCTTTTGGACAGAAGTAACTTAAGTGCCTATTTTTCTCATACTTTCTTACGAGTCTTTAAACCCTTAAAATAATTTCAAAATTTATCCTAAAATCTTCTTTGGAATAAAAATTCTTGACAAGTTACTAAAATATGTGTTATACACTTGATAAAAGCAGGTTTCCCAATCCGTCTCTGGCCCTTACGACCAGGTCGTTTACCAAAGTGGCCCAATAACAGAGGTGTAAAAAAGTAGGGTGGTTCTAGGTTCATGCCTAGGCATTAACTAGCATGCACCTAGAACCATCCTGGCACTTTTCTCTCTTCTTTATTTTCTACCAGTTTCAGGTGGCTCCTTTTCCTGGATTTAATTTCCAAGCTTTATCCTCTGATGTCTTTTTATAATTGAATTAGCCACTAAAGATGACTTCCATCATTCTGAACCCCGGAAACGCTATATAATTTTCAGTTTTGCTGGCCACAGCCACCTAGTCAAGTATTTACCAAACATCTACAATGTACCAGGAATAGTAAAGATACACCACTTTAGTCACAAGTTATGTTTTGTCATGAAAAGTTCTTGTGTATTAATCCACAGTAGCAGAATGCACACACACGCGCACACACACACTCACACACAAAATATTCCTAAGGTGATGAAAGAAAAAACTGTAAAATCTTAAATAAAATAATAAGTATATTTTAAGCAATGTTGCTGGCTGGAATTTCCATACCAAGGAGATGTATACTCTAAAATGTCCAGATATAGCTCACAGAAGCTCCTGGTCCACTATTTTCTCTCATTACTTCAGAATCATTTTGCTTCATATTAGAAAAACTATGAGTTCCAATGAATAATCTGAACTGGTTTGCTAAGAAATTTGGTGGAAATTTGCTAAGACTGATTTTCAGAGTATTTTATTGAGTGATATTGGTATAATTGGGCAAGAATAGTCTAGAAAAAATTCACCACCCTTGAACAATTTTAGCTCTAAAAATATTTAAACTCTCAGTAAGACTTCTGAGAAAGCAGAGTAAAATGATGTTATAAAGCTCTTACAATGCACTAAGCTAAAATTATTCTCCGTATGGATAATTATACCCAATTCCTTGCATTTATTATGAAAGTCAAGAAGATATTTGCCTGGGGTTGAAGGCATCACTATATTATTACCCTTTATCCGAACTGTGGTCATATACTTGAATTTTTTTTAGTAAGACAATGAGGTAAAAAATTATCTTAAAAGTCAGTGCCTGACTAAAATTTGAGGCATTTGTTAATAATAGGAAATCCATGGCTCAGCCCAAGTTCCAGATGTACACTGAAGAGACTATTTACACAGAACCAGCTGATGAAATACACTGATGCTTTTTTAAAAATTAAATGGTGCTAATAAAAGATATTTTTGAGCCACTTCAAAGTAAGCAAAATACAACAGAATCAGACCATATACACAGTTCTTTCCTCGTTGTAGGTCATGGTTTTGACAATCTCACTTCTTAATTTTTCTGTGTGCCTAGTTTTCTTCATCCAGTCAGGAGCATTGCCTCTCCTGTGAATTAGACAAAAAGCAAAAAAATACTGACAAATATAATTCCCAGTGTCAATATTTTTTCCTGTACTTCTCTCCTTGAAGTTCTCATCTTTCAGCCTGCTACTGTGAAACTTACTCCTGGATCATTATTTTCTTCCTTTAATTTTGACATTTCCACAGAACAAAGAGTTCAATTCTCATTTCCCACAAATATGACTCAGGCCAGTCCCACATCTATGCTATCCCTTTTCAGAAAATATGGACCTCCACTTTCAATCACAAAGAAGATTCTTTTTGTCCAATTCAATACATATTTTGAGGGTTTCATTCAACAGTGAGTTTCTTTTTTCTGGAATGTTTTAGGGTTAGTTCATCAAATATTTCAACCATTTTTAGCCTTCTTTTCATTATCTGTTTATAAATAAGCTAAATTAGGAAAATCACCTGCTAATGGCCGTGGTTTCAGGCCTTCAAGTTAACAACATAGGGAAAGACACCAAGCCAAAAACATCAGCCAATAAAGATTATTTCTCCTGATACTATTTTTAATTTTTAGTGAGGCAAGCATATACATATACATCTATACACACATACGTATATGCATTATATAAATAAGTATGCATGTGCATGTATAATTTATATGCAAACAGACTCCTTAAATTCATATGATTCTTACCTTGGACTATTTTTGAATAGAGAAAATGAAAGTAGAAAGATAGGCTTAGGGAAACTTTCACAGTAATCAAGACAAAGACATTATTGATTTAAAAGAATTATTTTCTCTTTTATTCTTTTATCCAAAATTATAGTGGATATTTTAAACTGAGTAGAAATATTCAGTCTCCCCAAAGAATATTCGATTGCTTGACACTGGTGCACCCACTTTAATTCGTAGGTATACCAAAGAAATATGGACTTTGGAGTGATAGAAGGGTAATAAAAACAAGAAATATACATTTTCCAAAGTGACGTTCTGAGGCCTAAATTTTTAGTTGTTTGCTAAAGCTCTTTTTCCATAATATATGGCTTCAAGTGAAAGCCAACAGAACCTTAATAGCCTAAACCCAGCAGTGACTTCCCTATTTATTTTGGACAATAACAAGATTGATCAATTTTTTTGGCCTTTATTATTGTCAAGAAAGAAAAGAAATATTTGGTAGTAAGACAACGCCTTAAACAAAATTCGTATCCCTCAGCTCAACTTTTTTTCTGATTTTTAATTTAATTTTTAATCTCGTAGTAAGGTATTACATTCTTATGTAAAAGTACAAAAATAATAAATTTTTAGCTCAGCCATTTTTCATAAAGAAAACTCACCTATGTAACTATCATCCACATTAAAATATAGAATGTTATCAACAACCAGAAGACCCCTCAAGCTCCGTCTCAATCACTATAGCCCTTGACTAGCATCCGCTAAGCTGTCTTTCCAAATACCATGTTGGTTTGCTTGTCTTAAAACTATATAAATAGAATTATAGAGTAGTTTTTGTTTCATTTCTTACTTCCACAAGGTGAAGCCTCCAGATCTGTACATTGTTATTTCATATAGAAATAGTTTGTTAATTTACATTACTGCATATTGGTTTCTATGAATTAATATATCCATTAGTGATGGATATTTGATATCTTCCATTTTATAGCTTTTATGAATATTGATTTTATGAACATGTGTATACATATATTGTGGTAAATATACATTCTCATTTCTTTGAGTATGTACCTAGAAAGTGGAATTTCTGAGTCCTTCAGTATGATTTTAAAGACACTGCCAGTTTTTAAAAGAGGTTTTAACAAATTTTTCTCTTCCATCAGTAATGTATGAGTGTTCCAGTGGCTTCATAGCCTCCTTAATTTTAGTGGTTTTTTTTTCATTTTAGTCATTCTGATGGTTGTGAAATGATCATTCATGGTAGAGGATAATGAATTTGGCTATTTTTTAACATGCATATTAAGTATTTTGTTATCTTCTTCTTAAAATGACTTACTAAGTTTTTTCTTTTTTTCTTTTGCATTGCCTGTATTTTTCTTCAATGATTATGAATTCCTTCTACAATATGAGTGTTGAGACTTCATAAGTAGTATATAATATAAATATGTTCTCCTATTTAGTGGCTTGCTTTTAACTTAATGGTATCTTTTCATAATCAGAAGTTCTTAATCTTAATGAAATCACTATATGTATTTGTACTTTTATGAATAGTGATTTTGTGTCTAGTTTTTTAAATTATTGCCTATCTGAAAGCCAGGAAAATATTGTCATGTATTTTTCTCAAAAATCTTGCTTTATTTACCTTTCACCTTTAGATGAATGACCCACTTGGAACTGACATTTCTTTATGTGAGTTGGAGTGTCATCTCATTTTTTTCCATATAACTATCCAATTAATCCTTTTTATGTAGCTCTACATGCCATCTTGGTCATGAATCAATTTGTGATAGATATGTAAATCTATTGATGGATTCTATTCTGCTTCATTGGAGTATGAATATGCCCATACCACACTGCCTTGATTATTTGGCTTTATAAACCTCAATGTCTGAGTTTTCTCAAATTTTCTTCCTTAACCTTTCTTTATTAGTGTTAGAATTGATTATTCTAGGCCAATTGTATTTTCATGTAAATTTTATAATCAGGTTATCAATTTTTACAAGAAACCTACTGGAGTTTTTATTAGGGTTTAATTAAAAATGTGAATCCATTTTTGGTGAATGGGCTTCTTTGCAATGTACATGATATATTCTATGTTTAATTATTCTACAATTTTTGAAACTAAATTACTTCATCACATTCTGAAGGAAGTCCCCATAGCAGTTTAAATTTCAAATTACCTTACCTAAATTAGAGACCTTAAAAATATATTTCAAATGAATATACATGAGAGATTGGGCTTTCAGGAATCAGGACTATCATGTAAGTAGAAAGGCTTTTGCATCCTATTTCATAGTTTATATGAGAAATATTTGGAAGCTCCCATAAACAGGTAAAATTCTTTTCCAATTCCATTGTTTAGTTTTATTCTTATCTTGGATTTAATAAGTACATTAATTGTCAATCAAACACCAGGATTCCAAAGAGATATTGAGAGAAGACAGAGTATAGGAAAACCGTTCAGCTACTTTCCGTTGTAGTGGGCTCTACTTTTTATTAAACTGTATAATTGAACTGTATATGGAGACAAAGGCAAAGTTAGTTACGTCAGAATACAGAGTAATCTATAACACGTTAAGAAAGGAAAAAAGAAAACTAATACATTTTTTGAAAACTGAAACTCCTCTATTCAGTCCAAATCAGTCTCAAGATTTCAGGTCAATATTTCATGTCAACAAATTACACAAAAGATCGCTGGTATACTAGACTATAAAAAGCAGCTGAGCAAGCCAGTTGTAAAAAACTGGGCTTTTTCTGAAAACTGCTATATTCTCTTTTACTGTTTCATAATGTATTTTTAATAATATTTTCATTGTACTTATATCTTGACAGAGTCTGATAATATATGCATAAGTCACTGTTACTGAAATCGGGTATTCTAACTCAACATATCAACCAAAATTGCATCTTTCCTTTTGCTAGGATAAATTGGGCCAAAGAGATCATTTTTAGGTCAAATTTTCACTTGAAAGGGAACAAAATGTACTTTCTAATTATATTTAACATTTTCTTACTTTATTTAGTTCCTTAGATAAATTAGATGTCTGCAGACCAGCTATGAACAGACAAGAACAACAATGCTGCTCTCTTTCTAAATGATATTATTTATTTTTTCTCAACTCTGAATGTCCATTGCGAACAATAGAGCCTATTATTAACAGAGGAAATATTTTAAGGTCGAATACAGTAGCATGAGCGTTGTTGAATTTGGACAACACAATCATGCAGTCAAATGTATGATACCTGATAATTTTATTCAGTCTCTGAACTTGCTCAGCTATTTAAGGGAACATTTTATACTTTTGTATCTTAATTGGCTTACCAAAAAGGTAGATTTTTTTCAAAATTAGGTCTTACATTAAAAACACACAAATGGGTTTTTCTTAATGTGGTGTCTCTTACTAATATACACCTTAAATATTTTAAATAAAAAAACGTCTCTTCCATGCTTTTTGGAACAAAATATTGGATCTCAGTTATATACTTATTAAATTACTTAGATTAAAATTTCTCTTTTTGAAGAGAAAACAAAATATGTGTCCCATACTAGTAAGCATCCATGATGCCCATATGTCTAATGATTCTGCCACATATGGTTAAGAATAAATCACAAGATTCTAAATCTTCAAAAGTTCGTTTTCTGCCCTACTTAGATCGAAAGCACATTTAGCACTTGAGGCACTTGTTCTCAGGCATCAAAAATGAACGTATAGTTACAAATCAACATGGTATAGAGGAAATAGCAACAAACAGGGAACCAGAGGATGTGCTGTTTGGTCTAGTAGATTGTGGACAAGATGCTTAACCTCCCTGAAGAGGCCATATTTGAGCAGAGTGTTGACTGACAAAGCGGAGACAACGAAGGTCTGTGTCAGATGCTGAGGAACTACATCCACTGCCTTCTGTTCCCTCCATGACCACGTGCATGGGATGCATAGGACGTGTAGTTCTTATGCTTCGTGGAATTATTAATACGCTGTTTCTTTTTTTCATACATCCCTTCAATTCTCAGAACATGATGTTATAAGTAAAAGATATTGGGACCAAATTTAGAGATGTAGAATTATTAATCAGGTTAAAAAAACAGTACTTCAAAATTTTGTCTTCCTATACAATGTATTTCTTTTCTTCTTTTTATTTTACTTTAAGTTCTGGGATACGTGTGCAGAATGTGCAGGTTTGTTACATAGGTATACATGTGCTGTAGTATGATAGTATGATATTACAAAATTTTGTTTACTTTAAATGAAAGTTATACATAAGCCATCCAGTGTTTGAAGAAAATTCTTATTTCTATATCCCAGAAATTCCATAATAAATCTTATCCTTGTACCCAGCATCATCAGTATAAGGGTTTGCTTATCTAAAGATTCATATATTTCTTTCTCCTTCATGATCTCGAATTCTCTGAATAATCATGAAAATATGGCATTGAGACATTTAAGCCCTGCCTCTGAAAACATCGTCATCTTCCTGAGGACAGAGATTTTTGAGAAATAATAGCTTATTTATCAAATGGAAAATTTTCACTTTTATTCGTCAAACATGTATGTTAGAAAACTATTAGAAGAATGCAAAGAAGAGTGAATAGATTATGTAATTTTATTTAGTGCACATTTGTAAGTTCTATCACTTTTTAAAAGTTAATTGAAAGTGTAAAATAACTTAAAGATCTTACAATTTAGGTTCTCTTGTACATAGGAAAACGTAATGCTATTCCAAGTTTTTAAAATGCTAATTAAAATCTGTGGCTTTTTTTTCCTCTACCTAAAAATCCCATTGAATCTGATGACCCAGCCTAGATTTGCTTGCCAAGAAACTGATAATTTTTAATTTTCATGAGATTAACGAGTAATAGCAGAAAACATATTTATACAGTTGTGTGATGAGATATACCAGCTTATAAATAGTTAATTTTTTTATTCATTAAGAAAAATATTGTTTTCCTGTATTCAGAATAGTGGAAATACACAATATTAAAGTTATAATTTGATCTACATTGTAAAAGGTACAGTAATTACATTTGCCAAAATATAAAAGTGGCTTCAAGAACATTTGGGCAACTCAAGATTTTCAATTCTATTAACTGTATTGAAAGTTCTCTCAAATCACAAAGTAGAAATTACAAAATTGGCAGAATGACTTTGATTAGGTCAAGTACTTTGTAGATGGGGTAAGATTATAGTGATAAATCCTTTTGAAACAGAACAACCTATTCAGTGTTACTTTTAACAAGCCCTTCTTACATCTCACACATGATGATGAACTATAGAAATAAAAAGGTGAATGATGTTAAGACCTTTGCTCTCAAAAGAAAATAACAAAAACAAAAACCTATAGCCCTTTCTAAGGTTAAAATCAGCCAGTTTTTTTTTACAGAATTCATTTTGGATTTTCATTCTGAATACTTCCAACCAATAGGGTAGCCTTTTGCCAGAAATTCATTATGGTTGTATACGTAGATATTATTTATATGAGCCAACTGTGCTGTGATCAATTTTAGTAAATTATTTACATACTTTCAATGTTTATTTTTAATTAAAATATGCCAGTGCTTTTAGAGTTTGCTAAATTCATAAAAAAGTATGCGTGTATACAAGGGAACCTGACTATATCTTATTAATTTAATGAAGTTTGATACAAGGCAGACATAGTTTTGACCCTAGTCAAAAAGTGTTAGTTACAGAATTAATAAAGCTCCATATTATTACATATTGTATTTCACATGTATATTTTTTAAAATAATGTGAAGTTCCTTTGGAAACACAATTTTGTTTTGGAAAATGCACACTGGGATGACATTCCAATCATTTTAATGACATTTTTATTTTTAGAATAAAAAATATGTGCTGAATCTTGACTAGATCAATATTCACTGTATAAAAAATACTAAATTAAGGTGGCTATATTATGGACCCAAATAAAAAAGGTTAATTTGAAACAGATTTTGACCTCCATATTGGTGTCACCACATGAGCCAAAAGCACAACAACAAGGCATAGCTCACTATTTTATTTTTTTTCCTCAATGTAACAGGATTTTAAAAAAGAATAACAAAATGGAAGGAACTAGAGTAAGAGTGGGATAATCCCTTTTTTAGCCCAATAGGATTTCGTCTGGCATGCAAAATATTTCAATTGCTTATGGTAGATAACAATTCAAATATCTGAATACAGGAGTTATTTACTTAAATACTGTGAAGAAAAAAATGCAAACCCCACTCCAAATTTTATTGATCTCTAGCCTGGAGCTTCTCACACACTTAAATTTTCGAAAGAACATATCAGTCCCATATCTCAGAGCCAACAATAGGTATCTTTATCATGAATGGCATTAAAAGGGATGATTTTGTGTGTGTGTGATCTCATTATGAACTCTGTTGTTTGAGGATCGCCTCTTCATTTCTTGGAATGTATAACATGGGCAACTAGCATTTGGGATGCATGTGCTCCCAACATCTCTCTGTGCTATATACATATATATGTATGTGTGTGTGTGTGTGTGTGTGTAGATATATATGTATATCTTAATCACTGCAATATTCTAATTCGGGCCATGCTGATTTAAGAATAAAACTATAATTATATATACCCTATATGGAAATGTAGTGGGTTTTGAAAGATTCCAATAATAAGTACAAATATGGAATTATCTATATAAAAACAAATGCTTAATGCAATACTATATTAGTAGGAGTTACTCATTGATATGGTTTGCATTTGTGTCATTACCCAAATCTCATGTCAAATTGTAATCCCCAGTGTTGGAGGAGAAGCCTGGTGGGAGGTGACTGGATCTTGGGGGCAGATTTCCCCCTTGCTGTTCTTATGATAGCGAGTAAGTTCTCAGGAGATCTGGTTGGTAAACTCCCCCCTTCTCTCTCTATTCTGGCCTGTTCCTCCTGTTCTGGCCATGTAAGACGTGCCTGCTTCTCCTTTGCCTTCTGCCATAGTTGTGAGTTTCCTGAGGCCTCTCCAGCCATGCTTCCTGTAGAGCCTGTGAAACCATGAGTTAATTAAACCTCTTTTCTTCATGAATTACCCAGTCTCAGGTAGTTCTTTGTAGCAGTGCAAGAATGGACTAATAATTCATTATAAAGGAAACATCCGAGAGCCAAATGGAAGCAGACTACAAAGTAAACTGAGGGGGCAGGTTTGTGATAGCAACCAAAAAAAAAAAAAAAAGCCAACAACCTGTAGTAACTAAACTTTCCTGGAGAAATGCAGAACAAATAACACTGAAATATGTGTGTGCGGAACACTGGTCTTTGCCACTTCTACTCGTTGACAGTACAGATCACCCCAACTCTTTCTGTATATTGCTCTTTATAAGCCTCCACAACAACAAAACTCTGAACATGCTCCTAATATAAACTAGTCTGGGATTTCCATGAGCTGGAGATTTGAAAGATTATTAAATAGAGCTGTGCTTTTATTTATGAGCAGCTCTTGGCCCTCTTTTCCCCCTACAATCCAAAACCTCTAATAGGGAAAAGAAAATTCCATATTTCACATCATGGTTTCATTTACAGATAACAATCACTAGATTTGCCCCAAAAATATACATCTAGCTTGCATTTTTGTGATTTATAAAAGCCTCATGGATTTTTTTTTTGAAAAGAGCTATGTCACTGATATTAAAATTGACAGACTTAAAGGGATTTCTTTTATTTGACAAAACATATTGTGTTCAAGGTTAATAATACATTTCAGCAATGTACATAGTGCTCTTGGCAGACATGTGCTCCGTTTCATCATTTTGATAGGCAGATCCCATTCTTTTCTTCTTCATAATAAGTAAAATCCTGCCAAAAGTTAATGCTCTGAATTTCTTTAAAATTCATTTTAATGTAAATTTGGATAGAACTCTCCTTCCTTGCTATCAGACTAGCTTGTCAGTGTAAGAAAACTGGTTGGCTGGAAAGGAAGTTGGTAATTTTAATAGGAAAGTCATTACAAAACAGTAAGTGGGATAAAATCACACTTCTATGTTTGCTGGGAAAATCTGAAAAGTTTTGTTGCCTTTGGGGAGACAGAAAAAAGACTATTGAGAAGGTTATGTCTAAAACCAAATTCCAAGCCACCTTTTATCAATAAAAACATAATACTAAATGTTGATATTTTTAGCAAAAAATAACAAAGTACAACTATTGAGATTCTAGAAGGACATAACACAAGTGTTGTTGAAACATACATATATTAAAATAATCTTATGGTGCTCTGTTCCTGGAGTTCATTATAAATATGGTCTCTAAAAGTAATGTTTAGGTCAACCCACAGTTAAAACAACGTAGAATTCCAACATTTTTTCTTTCATTAAAAAAAAATTTAAATTGCCCTACTTTGCAAATATTATAAGAGTCTCGTTTTGTTTGGCATCAAAAACTGCAAAAAAAAAAAACAAAAAAACAAAAAAACAGTCTGCTGTAAATTAACAAATATTTATTGGGCCTTTGTGATGTGCTAGCCTCAGCCAGTTATGGGAAAACAGATTCAAATATGTTTCTTGCTATTATGGGTCTTAAAGTATACCCAGAGAGTAAGTCAATGAAAGTAGGATAGCACCTCCTGCTATAATTGTTTGTGTGATTGTTTTGCATAAATTTGGGGGTATAGGCATAGAGGAACTGACAATAGTGACTTTTTCAGAAAATTTCTCTACAGGCAGTGTGGTTCATAAGGAATACATAGGGATTATCTATACCATTTGAAAAATAGAAAGGAAGCCTTTTTGTTTAGAATGACCAATAGATTTGAAATAATATTAACCTTAGGGTTATGACAATTATGACCATCTCACAAGCCTAGGGCAAATACTACCATTGGAAATTAGATGGAGGAAGCAAGCAAAAATTAGATGATGAAATAACTTGTGTGCAGAGCTAATTCCTGTGCAAATTGTTATAAATATAGAGAATCATTAAAAGATTATAATGTCAATAAAGTTTTGGTCATTCTTGATGTACTGATTTTTTCAATGGTACATCATTAAAAGTGGAGACAGCTGAAATGCTGGGGGCCCACATCAAGGAAACACATTTGGATAGACAGAATGGAAATATTTATCACAATGGTTTTCCATCTCTCTGTTCCCCTCCCAACACCCTACTCACTAGTGAAAGTTACTTAAGAAAGATTACAAGACTTGTTAATTTCTAAGTATCAGAAATGGAGAAGATAATCAATAATATTACAAAAAAAAAAGTTTGTAGCCTTAAAAATGGCATGTTTTAAATTTCCTAGTATTAGCCAAAGATGTGACTAAATTGATAAAATACTAAATTGTAAGATAAAATATTAAAGAAGTACAAAAATATTTGAAAAGGCAAATAATTATACACACCCAAATTAAAAACGTTGAGGAAGAACTAGGAGATCATGCAGAAACTGATCTGTTTTGGCCTTATAAACTCTACATATATTCTTTTAAAAGGAGTTCAACTTCCTTTTGTAAACCCTGGAGAGGACATGTGTACTATTGCAATGTTGTATGCAGGTTAGAATATGCTGTCAGGCCTTGAGTTAACTGAGTTGCAACTTCCCAGGGAAGTTGAACCTGTCACTCTGACTCCTCCAAATTATCTAGTGATGCTATCAACTCAGGGCTGGCTAACAGGACACCCTGGCTGAAGAGTGAATGCAGCTTCCTGAAGTGTTTACACTCAGTTTCTCACTGGAAAATCTGGCTCATCACACATCCAGAATGTAGGAAGCAATTTAGATCTACAGACAATAGCCAGATGGGCTGCCTTGAAGAAAAAAATGTCTCTTGTTTACAGATAAAATAAGTAGAGAAATGCCGCCTAAGACCAAGTGCCCAAAAACGGCCTCGGCAAGCTTCAGGGGGTTAAATTCCCAAACTCAACCTGCTGTCTCCAGAGGGTAGATTTTTGTATTAGAATGCATTACAGAGTTCATGATAATTGATTGTATTCTATTGAAGAGACAACTCATTTTGCATGGATTAGGAAGTCCTTTACAGAGATATGCCATGAGGGAAAAAAATTGCCTTTGATATAACAAATAAGCAGAATTAACCTTGAAATGAAGATTATAATACATTATAATGCTATGTAGAAAATATCAGAGAAGTCAGAAGTAACTCTGTGCAAAGAGTAAAAACCTTGACAAGACTAATTCTTTATCATTTTTTCCCTAGAATAGAGATTTGTTTTTATTTCTCACTTTCAATGATATAGGTATGAAAATAAATCTCATTTTTATATACTTAACATCATATACTTTTTGTCATTGAGTTGAGACAGGTACATAACAAGGTATCTTACCCTTGTCTCTTTAGAAAAAAGAAAAACAATAGCATCTTACAAGAGCAGGGATAAAATAATAAATGGCCTAGATGATGACTTGGATTTGAAAAATATTCCAATTTTATCTTGTTTCCTATATAAATCTTTGAACGTACTGCTCCATATCAAATTCTACATTGGTTTCTTCTCTTTCCATTTTAATGCATCTTTTCTAGAAAGTCAAGATCTCTTGAGTTTGGGGAAATGTAATAGACTAAAAACTGTTCAACAACACAGAACATTGCAACATTTATGGGGTGAAAACACGGCCTGCTAGGATGAGTTGCATCTGTTAAAAAAAAAATTAAACTTTGAAAATCCTTAAGTCCTAGCCTGGGGGGTACAAGCATATGTGTGTGTGTGTATGTGTGTGTGTATTTTTATATATACAAATATGTCTGTTAAAAGTGGCCTATATATCCAAAATATAAGCTAGGTATAAGCCCTTGGGGTCTATAAATAGGATCTGGTAATGGGTTACAAAATGTAAGGTATCACTATTATGAACTTTCCTTTTTGTGAGAAGAAATTGTCTATATCTGAGTGGAGGCTGTGAGATTAATCATTGTAAAAACAACTAGTGAAAAGACGTTTACCTTTAATTATTTTATTTAAATTTCAGCCCATGACCGGTAAAGCAGTGAAGAAAAGGTATTTTAAAGTTAAAGTGGATACTATTCCAATCTCATTAGGAAAAATAATCTGCATGCCTAGAGAAGCCTTAATCAGCATGTATTGAGCATTTACCAAATGCAACATTTCTGTTAAGACCCTGTTAAGGATAAACGAAAAAATAAAACAGCATCTCCAGGAAAGGTGACTCTAAACTTTCCCTGAGCATTAGATTCACCTGGAAAGTCTTTCCAAATACTAATTTAGTTTATCAGTCTAATGGTTCTAAATCAGAATCATGTGGGTGTGGAAGTCAAGAATCAGATTCCCCATTGATGGAGGTACAACCCAGATAGAAAAACACTGCATAGGAGAGGGTCTTCCCAATAGCAGTGTTCATAAGAATCACTTGGAAATCTTGATTAAAATACATTTTCTTAAGGAGTAGGTGTGGCTTCCACACAGAATTCTGTGAGAAGCTCCATCCTCAGTCAGCTCTACATGTTGATTTGAAGCTGGAATTTAAAATTTAGATGACAGAAGAAACCACAAAGTAACCAAGTTAATTTAAAGTGATTCCAGACTAATAGTGCACTAATATCTGGCAGATGAAATAGACATTCCCTCTGTAGGGATCCACCACTATTTTGGCACTTGAATGATTCCCACAAATAAATTGCTAAATAAAATGAAGACTTCAGGAATAACATTCTTTTAAAGCAGTGTTCTCCTTTGCTGAAGTAAGGATAAACTGAGCTTTATTTTATGAACAGATCGTTTTGATGGTATTGGGGCGAAGGAATATTTAAAAATCTAGACTCAAAGTGTGAACTGAAAAAATGACACTGGAAACTGTTCATAGTAAATGTTAAGTGGAAAAGAGAAGGCTACAAAATTATATATAGATATGGCACAGTCCCATTTGCTTAAAAATGTGTATATATAAAAAAGAGGTAAGAGCTAAAAATTAACACACCAAATGTTAACTTGTCTCCAGGATAAATAAGCATGTACTACTTTTAATCAGAAACAAAAACCGGTGTGTTTTCAAAAAGTGGAGAGCTAAGTCCCTGTTCTAACTTCTTGCTATCACTGTTGACAATATGTTTACGTTAATTCAGCACATGTATGGCCCCTTAGCCAAGCATATCCTGTTTCTGACAACATAATTCATTATAATAGAAAAGATTATGACGCACTGGCCTGATCTAAGACTTCACTGCATTCATCAGCCACAGGAAACAAAGACAGGCACTTTTTTTTCATAATTTTTTTAGTAATAATTGACAATTAGAGGAAATGAATGGCAGAAAATAATTATGGGCAGACAAGATGGTCGGCAAATCAAACTGGGAAATGCAGTCTCAGCTTTATTCATGCGGTGATTTCAGAACATTACAAAGATATTATTGTTTTGTTCTGTCTACTCCCGAAATCACTGCTTTTACCAGAAGTTTCACAATTCTTTGCTGACAGCAATGACCCCCAACATGTTTTTAATTCAAGAATCCAGTAACCCCACATCAAGGATTTGGTGCTGAACATTTTATGTTTAATAATATTCAGGGTCATTTTGAAGTCCTCTCTGAGCACATATCCAGTAATAATGTCCGGCGATATTGCGGTAACTTTTCCTGCCTCTGACTAGCTGCCTGCTGCCCAGGTATAAAGTCTTAAAAGTTTTATTTTCCATTAAACTTGAAACATCAAAAAAAAAAAAAAAAGAGGACAGAAACACTGACACATGTAAGACACCAAATTGCATAGGTCACCAGAGGTTCTTAGGAAAACTGTAGATGTTGGAAAATGTCTTTTAGAGCCTACACCTAAAGCCTTTGCTCTGATTCAGCGTCGTAGGCAGAGTGCTTCTGCGATTTCACGGATAAAGACTCAAGTAGAGAGAATGCAGATGTAGATCCTGAAGCACGCATGACTGGGTTTCTCCACTTTTTTTTGAATGGTGTTAACCGAAAATAAGAAATGTATTACACAGGCAAAAACTAGAATGAAAATTAGTTCCATTACCAGACTTACAACACCGATCTGTGCATTTTGAAGAAGGCTAACAAAAATAAAATAAATCTTATAATAAATTGTTGGCTTTGAGAAAACAGAATATGGGAATGACCCTACTGCGGTCACTAAATACATTAGGATAGATGGTTCGCTTGGGAAATATTCTTATAGATCATATAAACAGAAAGGACTTTGAAGAAAAAGATCAACTTACATTAATAAGCTAAAAATTTAAAAATTGAGCAATGGAGGTGCTCAAAGGTAAAATTAGGAGCCTGATTTCTTGTTTTACCCTTAAACTCACAAAAAGACATCTCTCTAAATAATAAAGGACAATATTTCAAAATTATTGCTGATACAGGTAGACAAATAAAACTTACCATTCCATAGCCTTTCTCTAAGAGTCAACAGATTATTCCCCTGCTAATAATCCTCAGATGTTTTTATGTCCCAGCCTGTAAGTATCACCTCTAACCTTTAATCAGAAAATATTAATTCTTCCCCTGTGAAACTACACCTAACTTAACAGGAAGGAATCCATCGTACAAATAGAATTGTCAGAAGAGAGTTCTTATAAACATTTCTATTTTGAAATCCCTATCCAATATAGGTCATAGCTAATTTTGAAATGAACTTACCAGTATTTTTGTACCTAAATCAAGCCCAAATTACAGGTTTGAAGTTGATGATGGACTTCTTACAGGCAAAGAATTCTCCCAATATAGGCATGAGTATTTGGGCTGAACACATCTAACTCCAGCTTGACCCATCTAAACTTCTAACTCAACTCACAAAATAACCTCTTAAACCAGAAGATAAAAAAGAAAAAACAATAGTTGAAGCCTTATTAGTTAAAAGATTCATCATCCCTTGTACCAGGCCTTGTAACGCTTGAATCTTCCTATTCAAAAGCCCCAGCATGCTCTTCTCAGATTCTCAACTAGAACTTGTGAAAAGGATTTTAAATTTTCCTGTAATGTGTGGATTTTGTCTAATGTGTGGATGACCTTCTGTAGTATTCTACAATTATGGTGAGCTCTGAGACTAATTCTATTTTCCTACTTACACTTCCAGCTCAGAAAAGACAAAAGGTTTCTGAAGACAAGTGCACATGTTGTTCAAAGTTCAAACCTAGGCCATAATTTAACTCAAGGACACTTTTTTTTCTCTTGAGAAAATATAAACCATTTATAAGTTTTCCAGGCCCAATAACTAAGAGAAAATTTGGAGTATTCTGGCATCTTACTAAAACCTGCTGGCAATGAGGTCCTAGGGTTTTCTGAAATATCCATAGTACGCTATGACAGCCAAGTATTCAGATCCTTAATGAAACTGTAATACAAGTTGTGATATAATAAGTGTGGTCTCCATTCTTTCTGATGGAAGCTAACTTGCACTTCGTTTTCTCCCCAAGCTAGCTTCCTATTGGCCACTTTTGTGTGTTCACGCAGTCAAGAGTAGCTCATCCACAATCACAAAAATCAATGTAAAAGTCTGAACCTAGCTCACTCCTGGACCCCAGAGAGAAAAATAATTTTCTTCCACTTTCAATTTAGTCCTGCCTCAGTGAGCCCTCTGATACTGTCTCGGAATTAAATCTTCCCAGCATGACATATATGTTTGAGAAAATTCTAAACACTCCGCAACCTTAAAGCTCAGTCAAGATAACAATACAAGAGTTCAGCACTTC
>NW_012103476.1:1644021-1648937 GCF_000951045.1 Mandrillus leucophaeus
GTCACTAAATACATTAGGATAGATGGTTCGCTTGGGAAATATTCTTATAGATCATATAAACAGAAAGGACTTTGAAGAAAAAGATCAACTTACATTAATAAGCTAAAAATTTAAAAATTGAGCAATGGAGGTGCTCAAAGGTAAAATTAGGAGCCTGATTTCTTGTTTTACCCTTAAACTCACAAAAAGACATCTCTGTAAATAATAAAGGACAATATTTCAAAATTATTGCTGATACAGGTAGACAAATAAAACTTACCATTCCATAGCCTTTCTCTAAGAGTCAACAGATTATTCCCCTGCTAATAATCCTCAGATGTTTTTATGTCCCAGCCTGTAAGTATCACCTCTAACCTTTAATCAGAAAATATTAATTCTTCCCCTGTGAAACTACACCTAACTTAACAGGAAGGAATCCATCGTACAAATAGAATTGTCAGAAGAGAGTTCTTATAAACATTTCTATTTTGAAATCCCTATCCAATATAGGTCATAGCTAATTTTGAAATGAACTTACCAGTATTTTTGTACCTAAATCAAGCCCAAATTACAGGTTTGAAGTTGATGATGGACTTCTTACAGGCAAAGAATTCTCCCAATATAGGCATGAGTATTTGGGCTGAACACATCTAACTCCAGCTTGACCCATCTAAACTTCTAACTCAACTCACAAAATAACCTCTTAAACCAGAAGATAAAAAAGAAAAAACAATAGTTGAAGCCTTATTAGTTAAAAGATTCATCATCCCTTGTACCAGGCCTTGTAACGCTTGAATCTTCCTATTCAAAAGCCCCAGCATGCTCTTCTCAGATTCTCAACTAGAACTTGTGAAAAGGATTTTAAATTTTCCTGTAATGTGTGGATTTTGTCTAATGTGTGGATGACCTTCTGTAGTATTCTACAATTATGGTGAGCTCTGAGACTAATTCTATTTTCCTACTTACACTTCCAGCTCAGAAAAGACAAAAGGTTTCTGAAGACAAGTGCACATGTTGTTCAAAGTTCAAACCTAGGCCATAATTTAACTCAAGGACACTTTTTTTTCTCTTGAGAAAATATAAACCATTTATAAGTTTTCCAGGCCCAATAACTAAGAGAAAATTTGGAGTATTCTGGCATCTTACTAAAACCTGCTGGCAATGAGGTCCTAGGGTTTTCTGAAATATCCATAGTACGCTATGACAGCCAAGTATTCAGATCCTTAATGAAACTGTAATACAAGTTGTGATATAATAAGTGTGGTCTCCATTCTTTCTGATGGAAGCTAACTTGCACTTCGTTTTCTCCCCAAGCTAGCTTCCTATTGGCCACTTTTGTGTGTTCACGCAGTCAAGAGTAGCTCATCCACAATCACAAAAATCAATGTAAAAGTCTGAACCTAGCTCACTCCTGGACCCCAGAGAGAAAAATAATTTTCTTCCACTTTCAATTTAGTCCTGCCTCAGTGAGCCCTCTGATACTGCCTCGGAATTAAATCTTCCCAGCATGACATATATGTTTGAGAAAATTCTAAACACTCCGCAACCTTAAAGCTCAGTCAAGATAACAATACAAGAGTTCAGCATTTCCTTTCTTAAGGTCAGTATTAGGTACTATTTTTTAAATCTCAGGTTATGCATTTATTTGCCCAGACTTTCCTTTATTATAGACCAAAAAAGATGTTTAAACATGAATTTGCAATAATTTCCATCCAAATGTCACCTCTCTAAATACCTGCTTATGGAATTATACAGTTTAAACATTCCAAGTTTTATAGGAACAGGAAAGACTAGCTCTAGCATTATAATAAAAGTATTTTTTTTAATTTTATGGGTACATATTAGGTGCGTATATTTATGTGGTACAAGAGACGTTTTGATACAGGCATGCAATGTGAAATGAGCACATCACAAAGAATGGAGGTATCCATCCCCTCAAGCATTTATTCTTTAGTTACAAACAGCCCAATTACTCTGAAGTTATTTTAAAATATGCAATTAAATATATAATTAAATCATTATTGACTATAGTCACCCCAATGTGCTATCAAATAGTAGGTCTTATGCATTTTTTCTAATTTTTTGTACCCATAAAAGGAGTATTTTTTCCCTTAAAACTGTATCTGTCAAGTTTTATATAAAATTTATTAGTGGATATGGTTAGAAATGGATTTTGAGGCTGGATGCAGTGGCTCACGCCTATAATCCCAGCACATTGGGAGGCCAAGGTGGGCAGATTGCCTGAGCTCAGGAGTTCAAGACCAGCTTGGGCAACATGGTGAAAACCCGTCTCTACTAAAAAATACAAAAAATTAGTCAGGCATGGCTGCCTGTGCCTGTAATCCCAGCTACTCGGGAGGCTGAGGCAGGAGAATTCCTTGAATTTGGGAGGCGGAAGTTACAGTGAGCTGAGATCATGCCACTGCACTACAGCCTGGGCAACAGAGCAAGACTCCGTCTGCATTAAAAATAAATAAATAAATAAAATAAATGGATTTTTACACCCCACCCCAAAATTGATTTGTTAGAATACCATATACACAAACTAGGCATTAATCTGAAGGATGGTAAGAGGAAAAAATGATGATGATAGGAGAAGGATATTTTATCAGGGAAGGGGAACCTGTGGAGGATTTGGAAAAAGAGAAGCAGAGAAACATAATCAGCAGATTTTTAAAAATTTATGTGTATATATATATTTTTTTCTTATTTTTTCCTTCTCTGAGTTTAGATTTTGCAAGTTAGGGGGTGCATTGATATTAATAATTGTAACTCTTTTATAATTCTGAGGGAAAGGTCAACATCAGACCGTGGTGTCTGTGCCTACAACATGGACCAGTCAACTGAATGTTGCAAATTCAGACCCCAAGGGTGCAAGCATGAAATCTAAGAGTACATGAAGATACCTTACCATGGCTTCAGGGAACCCATCTCAGATGGGTACTGTGTGAGAGTCAGAGGATCTCCTGAGGGGACCACCATCTGAGGTTGAGTTATACAATAATGTGTGCTACTGGGGGATAGTAGCATCAGCAAGTTGGATGGGAACACAGGAGAAATTCAGGATAGGCTTCTGTCAGGGGAGATGAAGTCAAATCAGTAAGCAAAAGTTGCCAGGTTTTGAATCAACTGAAAAAGACAAATTAAATTATGAGTTCAGTCAAACATGGATTTCAGCTTGAGCTGGGTATTTTAGACCCAGTGAGGGAGGCATCGGAGAACAATGCAAGGACATTCTGCAGAGCCAAGTGCCCTCTCTTTGCCAAGCACCCAGCACTTACGTAAAGGAGAGAAGCAGGTGCAAGTGTTAGAGAGGTGTAGGTAGCTGAGAGCCTGGATACTTTAGCTAATGAAACAAAGCCTTATATACAAAGACTGTTTAAATTAGTATCTATGATAAATGTCACTAATGAAAACAGCTAGGGCGTTTCCGTCTCCATTCCCGTTATGCAGCAGCATGCTGGAATCCAACTAACCATCCAATTGTAGTTTCTGAAGAAATCAATATAACAGGTTATAACAAGTTGAAAATGCTGTTTTCTCCACATATCAGAGTTTTCTTGAACAAATTTTGATACCCCTCTCTACATGCTTTCATTATTGTTGTTTTTTCCAACTCCTACAATGAAAAAAAATCTACATAATTTAAATTCTTTGTCTAATTTACTAGTATGTTGCCAGCATTTAAGTAACGCCTCAGATACAATGGTACAAAATTAACATTGTTAACTAATCAATATTTATTGAAGATTTTTGCTCCTTCTCTTGTAACTCATTCCATTTAATGCAGATACATTAAATAAAATTCATATTTTTACATTAAAATATGTCTCTTTGGTAGAAAGTTTTCCTTTTTTCTAGCATATGAACCTTGAAAATCAACCAGAAAAAGAATATTTCCCCTAAAACGAAACACAGAAATGGAATATACATAAGGACACATATGACTCAAAATAAGTTTTCACAAAATAAATATCAATGGACAAAAATCCACAAATAATTTCTAAATTTGCTCTCTCTATAAATACTAATAAATGAGAAAAATTTCAGGCACTGATAAAACAGGAAAAAATGGGTACTTAAAAAAAATAATTTCAACTTTTATTTTAGATTCAAGGAATACATACACGTGCCGGTTTGTTAATATGGGTATATTTCATGACACTGAGTTTTGGAGGCACAAATAATCCTGTCACCCAGATAGTGAGCATAGTACCCAATAGATAGTTTTTCAGCTCTTGTCCTCCTTCATCTATTCCCTGTTTAGTAGTCCTCACTGTCTATTGTTCTCATCTTTATGTCTATGCATACCCAATGCTAACTTTCCACTTATAAGTGCATGTAATAGACCCATATTAACAAACCTGCACATGTACTCTTGAAACATCCACTTATAAGTGTGAGGTTAGCACTGGGTAGCCATAGACATAAAGATGAAAACATGGAGTATTTGATTTTCTGTTCTTGTGTTAATTCACTTGGAATAATAGCCTGCAGCTGCATCCAAGTTGCTGCAAAGGACGTGGTTTCATGCTTTTTTATGGCTGCAGAGTATTCCGTGATGTGTATTTGCCATATTTTCTTTATCCATCCATAACACATGTTATTTTTAAATCTCAAACAGCTTATAATCTGCACAGTGTACAATATATATGAGTAAACACTTGTGTATTGATAATTATTCACAGATTATTTAATACATGTCCTACATTGTTCAGGACATTCATAATATTTCCTCATTTAATTATTAATATGCTGTGGTTTGTTATTATCACTCCTACTTTTTAGATAGAAGCACTCAACAGTTGAGAGCCGAATAATCTGCAAATATTACAGAGTGTAGAAATTTCACACCTGCTACTCAAACCCAGGCCATCAGACCTCAATGCCCCTCCTCTTAAAGTCTACCCCAGGAAATCAAAGAGAAAACTGAAAAT
>NW_012103476.1:1649317-1676441 GCF_000951045.1 Mandrillus leucophaeus
AATTTAAAATGAATACAAAACAGGTGAAACAAATACATTATTTGTGTACATTAGATATATGTTCAAATATGCCAATATATATATTAAAATTAAATATTAACATAGGTTTAAAATAGATGGGGGAGAATAATAAAGGTAAATTATGTTCATAAAAGATATCAGAAGCAATGCTGGAAAAGGTAAATTGAAAGTCTCCTAAAAGGTATAATTGTTTCAGTTACAGCTGGATTATCAGGGCAGTGCTATAGTGAAATGTGTATAAGGAAAAATGAACTATAAAAAAGGAACTAGGAATTATAGACTGCTTTTTCAAATAATAGTTTTTTATAATTTTTAGTGGAGAGAATAGAATTAATAGTTGAAGGAGATAATATGCTCAAAATAGAACATTTTATAAAGTAAAATTCCCGAATGATTTTATATGTAGATTCATTTTTTTTAAAGTCTGGCCACAGTGTCTCACACCTGTAATCCTAGCACTTTGAGATGGTATAGATGGGAGCATCACTTAAGCCCAAGAGTTTGAGACCAGCCTGGGCAACATGGAGAGACCCTGTCTCTACAAAAAATAAAAATTATCTGAGGATGGTGACACACACCTGTAGTCCCAGCTACTTGAGAGGCTGAGACAGGAGAGACCTTTGAGTCCCAGAGTTCAAGGCTGACATGGCTATAATCAAGCTACTGTACTCCAGCCTGGGTAACAGAACAAGGCAATGTCTTAAAAAAGAAAAAAGAAAAAAAAATGGAAAATGAGTAATTGGATATACAAATACTGCAGTAGTAAGAATTGTTGAAATAAACGATTAAAGAGTATAAGATTCTTTACAATGAAAACTATGTGTAGAAGAGATTTAACTTGCTGATAGTTGAAATATTTCTTTATGATAGCAGCATAAAGACAGGTAAAAAATAATCATTCATTTGGAAGTGGAAGAAAGGAATTCGGAGAGGTTTGATCCTAGTTTCTTAAAGTCATGAGGTATTGGGTCATCTGTTGAGAAGTTTTGAGCAGAGGCAAAAGGGGAAAACCTTGAGGTTATGGGAGGGATCAGTTTAGAAGCACTATTTTGACATGGGAGCAGCAGCTGTGCAAAATCATATAACAAAAATGACAGATAGAGAGAGAGAGAATAAGAGAGAGAAGCAGGCTGTAGGAAAAAAGCTAAAGACTATCCTATAGAAATTCTGTCCTTTATTCAACCTTCCAAAACTAAGGAAAACTATAGACAGAAGTGTCATTTAAACAATCAGTTAAAAATTTTATTTGGATTTTGTAAAGAAATATCAATGTCTCTAAGAAGGATAATAAAATGGACAGATTTCAACACATTTTTTTGTCCCTTCATCATTTTATGTTACAAATGTCACAAATTTTAAAGTCCTAGTAATACTTTAGTCCAAAATGGATTTTCTTTTAGAAAATGGATTTCCTTTAGAATATCATCCTAAAGGAGGTGTGTGTGTGTAATATAAATGACATATGTATTTCATTTTCAATATGTTTAAATATGCTGAAACAATTCTTTGAAACAGTTACAATTAAACCCTACTAGGCCACGCTCGAGCCTGTAATCCCAGAACTTTGGAAGGCCGTGGCAGGTGGATCACTTGAGCTCAGGAGTTCACGACCAGCCTTGGCAACATGTTGAAACCCCCTAAACCCCGTCTTTACAAAAAGTAAAAAATTAGTTGGGTGTGTTGTGGCATTCCTGTAGTCCTGTCTACTGGGAAGGCTGAGGTGGGAGGATCGCTCGAGCCCGGGAGGTTAAGGCCACAGTGAGCCATGATTGTGCCACTGCACTCAAACGTGGGCAACAGAGTGAGATCCTGTCTTACAAAAAAACAGTAACAACTACAACAGAACACAATTAAATCTCACTTGACGAAAAAGGAAAATGGAGCACAGAAAGGTTGAATGGTTGATACAAGTTAACTAGAAAATAAGTGGTGGATTCAAGGTTTTGAACTCAAGACTCAGTGTTGGGAGAGCCAGAATACAGGGTCTCGCTCTTGGAGTCATAGGCTTTTGCCCAGACTTTCTCTTAAACCAGGCTGCTGGGAGAGAAAGCACCATCTACGGGCATTTTGGGCAGATTAAGTCTTCCTTGTGCCAGATTGTTTCATGCCTTGTAGAATGTGTAACATCCCACTATATTTCAGAACCACCCTCTTACTCACTGTGGAAAAGACCTGAACGTTTTCTAAATTCTCTCCTTTTGGTGATACTGCCACAGGCAGAAAATTATTCCAAACGTTTCTATAGCCCAGGGCCCTCTGCCCTCAGGTACTTTCCTGAAGGCGGAGGAAGAAACAAGCCCCACTGAACCCGAACTTCTTAATTTACCCCACTCTCATTCACACATTTCTTTTTCATATCTTCTGCTTTCTTGAGGTGGCTTTCACACTCTTCCCCAGAAGGTAATTACAGAGCACGCCAGAGAAAACAACCAATAAAGGGATTCAAAAATATTATCCATATGGATACAGGTCTGTCAAATCATTGGTCATCCAATTAAAATATAATCTCCCCTACAAGAGTCTGGAAACATGTATGCCTCCATTCAACTCCTTATTATTACCAGTTGTACCAAGTATAGGCAAAATTACAAATGCTAAATATATGTAAGGCAAGAATGTTTTGCACATTCTGTGACACGCTGCCTGATTTTCATACTATTCCATGAAATACTCTATTTTGAGTTTTGTGTTTTCTTACTAGCTGCCTTTTAAACATCTGTCCTTGTAGTTCATACTGAAGGTTTTAAATTGAGGAACTAGTAACACAGTAATTGGGGACAAAACGACATTTCCTACATGGAGCATAAAATAGAATTCGTGGTTCCCTGTGCAGTACAATTTGATATCCATTCCACTCAACACAGGCAGACATATACAGGCCGTACAAATTGATGCACTCACCCTTTGGCCAAACAAAATCAGTTAATATCGTCCATTTCACCACTGTTCAACATGCACTACAGACTAAATTTTATGTGTCATACTCACCAGATTGTTTCTATTAGATGTTACTTCGTGTATCTACAATGCCTAAGAAACCACAAAAATAGGACCTCGTATGAAAAGGTCTTGGTGCAATAGTAATTGCAGTTTTTGCCACTATTTTTAATGATGGAAACCGCAACTGCTTTGCACCAACCTAGTAACAATCATTGTAATGTGTCGGCGATTTTATGGACCAGAAATCTGTGCAAACCACCACAGAGAGGACACAGCTCGGTCCCACAATGACTGAGCTTAGGTGGTTCAAACAAGTGGAAATGACTGTCATGGCTTACTGAGGGCCATATATGTGAAGTCTTAGTTTTGGCTGTTTGTGGATTCAAAATGTCTATTCAATCACATGTCTGACATCTGGGCTAGACTAGCTGGACTAGTGGAGGTTGCCTGGGCACCTTTTTCTCTTTGAACAGTACAATAATCTCAAGGTTTTTGGACTCTTTACAGCACGACAAGGTTCTCCCAGCAGCAGCATTCCAAGAGGCTTGGGTAGAAGCTCCAAGGCTTCTTTTTTTGTTTTTCGTTTCTCGAGACGGAGTCTCTCTCTGTCTCCCAGGCTGGAGTGCAGCGGCGCCATCTCAGCTCACCGCAAGCTCCGCCTCCTGGGTTCAAGCGATTCTGCTGCCTCAGCCTCCTCAGTAGCTGGGATTACAGGCGCCCGCCACCACGCACGGCTAATTTTTGTGTTTTTAGTAGAGACGGGGGTTTCACCATATTGGCCAGGCTGATCTCGAACTCCTGACCTCGAGATCTGCCCAACTCGGCCTCCCAAAGTGCTGGGATTACAGGCGTGAGCCACTGCACCCAGCCTACAAGACTTCTTATAAAGCAGCTTTGGAAATCTCAGAATGTCCTTTGCCACAAATTCAATTCATCAAGTAAACAAGGCAAACCCGGATTCAAAGGGAGTAGAATTAGACTCCACCTCTTAATGGGAGAAGTAGCAATAATTTGAGGCCATCTGCAACATCCGTGGCAGACTCTGATGTGTCTAACTGGCTCAGAACACACAGTGTTGAAGAAAAATATAATCAGCTTGATTACACAGCTGTCATAGTTTAATTCATGCAAATCATACTAAAATACTTCCACAGGTTGGCTCCTTTTCTAGTCCCTGATTCCACCCTGGGTTTTGTGTTATCAAATTACTCACATCAGTCAACAATTACAATTTTTCCCCTCCTCTCACTCCTCATTATTAAACAGGTTTTATCTCATGTAAAACTGGTAGTTAAATGTAATTCATTTTTATTGTAACTTTACATCCAGGGTTTTATAGGCACTATGTCTTTGAAACTATTAGTAGACATATATGATTTTCCTGAATTCCCATCAAACGCTGTTCCTATATCGTATCTTTTTCTTTCTTAATAAAATGGAATAGATGCATAAGGTCTCAATGAAAATGACAAAATTTAAGAGGCTGTAGGAAAATAAAAGCAAACACAGAAGCAGGAGAAAAAGAATGAGATAAATAAGGAGTGATGTTGGGTGTTATGTTCTGTCATTACATGTCAATTTAACTAATTGGCTCAAAAAGGATTATTTTAATATCAGCTAATTAAATGTATTCTGTGTATAGGACTCAGTTGCTCTAATTTTAAAAACACATAGAGACAAAATTTTTAAGAAACTATATTTTACAATTTTAACAGATTATAAAATACAAGCTCTTTTAAACATTATCATGAGATTACCTGCTTTTTAAAATCATCCGATTTCTTAATTTAAATTCCTCTGGGTGGAATTTAATGTATTAACAGCCAACTGATGGAAGGAGAAAACGAACGGAGCAAAGGCAGTGCAACAAATTTTCCATTTAAATTTAAGAAAAGTTTTACTTACAGTTGTTATCAAGATAATACTCCACAGACTTGTTAAACAATTATGGCAAAACAATTTGAGTAGCAGAAGAAGTGTATCCAGGATACTGTAAAACAAATTATATGGCTTTCCTATTGAGAATATATTAATAGGTTTAGAAGTGGTAAGCTCTAGATATATTGGGGCAAAAAGAAAAAAAATCATGATAATGATATTCATCCTCACGTACTTTATTATTTCATTTTGTAGAGATCAAAATGAATAAGTATAACCTAAACTTTATTTTATGAGTATTTCTTACATTACCAATTGACAAATGTCAAAATTATATAATTCAATATTTAGCTATCGCATAAGTTTTCTGGTAGGTTTTTCATTGGGAATTCAGTATTGATGTGCTCTTGGTCCATTTAACCCATATTTTATCATATAAAGGTAAAAAAAATCAGAGAATATATGAAAAACAATACTAATCTGATAAATTTTCTTTCTCACTAATAGAACAAAATGCATTTGATTCATAAACATGGAAAGGAATACAGATATAGACAAATTACATACACACATATCCATAGTTACATAACTAGATAGAACTGATTATATATCTTGCAATTTTTAAGTGATGAGAAAAGTTCTATAATATTGTGCACAACAGTTAAGAGATTCTTGTTTTGCTTTTTCCACTGTGAAATAAAAGACAGATATTTTTCAGCATAATACAACTCTTCCATTCACTTAACAATTTTCAGTTATTAGAAGCAGATGGTGTTTTGGTGGTAAACACAATTAATTTACATTTTAGAGAATTTACTTAATTAGAATTGGACTCCATGTCTCTCATGCATTGAATTTCATCGTTACACATACTGTTCATAATTTTGCCAGCTGTCTTAAATGTACACTTATTTTTTTGATTCATAAAAATATAACTTCCAAAAAGGAGATAATCTATCCATTTTCCTGAACCTGAAAATAATATACATTGTCTTGAAATTTCATTTTAAAAGATGTTTAAGCCATCAATTTATCTTGTTTCAAAATACATGATGAATTCAAAGTATGTACAAATTTAAATACATATCTCCATTTTGCATTCCTTCAATGTTAACGTATCTTTTTCATTTCTAAAATGTTAACTGAAGTATTTCATACTTTATAGATCTATAAAAATATTATTGACGACAAAAACATATGCTTATTGAACCATGAAAACATTTCCAACTTATTCAGTTTATTTCCCCAAAATGTTACCAAAGTGGATTGATATAGTCTGATGAAAAGTAAACACTCTACCCAATTTCAGATGTTGGTCCTACATAATGTTATTCATTGAAATGACTGATGTTTTACACTTTTTTTTTTTTCTTTTTTGAGACTGAGTCTCACTCTGTTGCCCTGGTTGGAGTGCAGTGGCGCGATCTCAACTCACTGCAACCTCCGCCTCCCGGGTTCAAGTGATTCTCCTGCCTCAGCCTCCCAAGTAGCTGGGATTACAGGAGTGCACGAGCATGCCCAGTTAATTTTTGTGTTTTTAGTAGAGGCGGGGTTTCACCATGTTGGCCAGGAGGGTCTGAAACTCCTGACTTCAGGTGATCCGCCTGCCTCGACCTCCCAAAGTGCTGGGATTACAGGTGTGAGCCACCACACTCAACCAATATTTTACACTTTGGATGTGCATGCATGTATGTGCATGCTCATGCATGTGTCTCCTCCTAATTACATTTGGTATTCTAATATTAATTCTAAAATAAATCTTTTATGATTGATTGATTTAAAATAAATCATGATTGATTTTTTAAAAATAAACTATTATTTATATATTTATTTAAAATCATTCTTTAGAATAAATCTATGATAACACTTATTTTATAACTTTCTCATGGTTATAAGATTCCTTTTACTTGTCATGCAACATCAGCAAAGGGTTATTTTAATACTTTGAGCATATTATTATTTTGCTTCATGTAAATGCAATTAATAGTTTATCTTGAATAATTTCCTTTAATAATGATCTCTACTTAGCAAAAAAGGCTATGGTCAAGAGTATGTCCCTGAAAGTTATTTTTTAAGAGACATGATCTTGTTTTGTTGCCCAGGCTGGAACTGAACTCCTGGGCTCAAGCAATCCTCCCATCTCAGCACTCCAAGCAGTTGGGACTACCAGCGTTTGCCACTGTGCCCCAAAGAGTTATGTATTTTTAATCTAATTAGAATCAAATTCTAAAGAGTATTTTAAATTTGTTTAAAACAGCTTAAACTTTATATGTTCTTAGAAACTGTTCTTAACAAGTTTTGGGGCTTAGGATTAGATTTGATTTTTACTTATCTTACATCTAAAAAATTAATTCTACATCATCTTTAAAAATGATGTCCAGATATTATGAATAATAATTTAGGGTCCAAAAGTAATAGTTAAGTAGTCTGGCAACTTCCCTTAATAGTAAGATGTTATAATCAATAGGCTTATATTTTACATCTTGTTAGTAGGTTTTATTGAAATACCAATAAAGCATCAGTATTGTCTTTGTCAGTGATTATTTACTTGGCTCTGTTATGTTAATATTTCAGACATCAGCTTTACATTTTTACCCTCATTTAATGGAAAGCTTTTTTATTTTCAGAAAAAAAATATGGCATCTATCTTTCCACTGAATATTAGGAAAGCTATCAAGTAAATATATTTGACGTAATAATTAGTAATGAACTTTTTTTCCTACTGCATGAAGTATTTTAGATTTGGGAGAAAAAGTATTTAGATGTCTATTTCAATATTCAACTCCAGCTCACCCTACCTCTAACATGGTTAAACTTTTTATCTTCTCAGATTTATCATTTATCTATTCTGATATCTCTAAACAGTCAAACTGCAAATCTATAAGGACTTGAATTTTGAAAAGTGTCACCATACCTCTGTCAATCTAAAGTGTAGAATGCATGTATTGGACTGTACACACACCCAGAGAAAAGCCAGAAAAGAGAAAGGCACTAGGCACTGACTTCCGGCAGCAAAAGTAGGAAGTAAAATCTAAGGCTGTGTTGTAAAGTGTCTGCAGTTTGAATGTGTGCCTTCTTGGTCCCCTTGTCAAAGGATGAAGAACATATCATCAAGGCATGTAAAGAAATCTGGCCAATCATCAGTCAGCTAATATATCATACTTTCCAGATGGGAATGCAAGGATGGTAAATTCAAAAAAAAAAAAAAAAAAAAAGTGCTTTAAGAAAAGTAGCAGAGATCTCAATGATCACACAATACAGAGAATACACATCATTCCAGAAAAATTGTTAAACAAACACTCAGCAACCAGGACAAAAATAATCTCTGAGGATGAAGGAATAAATAATGGTTGTTGCAATACATTATTTTAAATTGACAATGTCTAGCTTTTAAAAATAAATTATGTGGTATGCAAATAAATAGGAAATTGTGTAAATCTGCAGGGAGAAAAGCAGATAATTGAAAGTTTCTCTAAGGAATGTTCCCCAGATTTTGGAGTTAACAGGCAAATAATTTAAATCATCAATATAAATGTGTTCAAAGAATAAAGGAAATCATTTTAAAAATGAAGAAATAAAAGTATGAGAGCATTTCTATCAACAAGTAGGAAATATCAATAAACAGAAATTACAAAAATGAGCCAAATAAAAATTGTAAAATAGTTAATTTAAAAAATGAGTGATCACTAGAGGAACTCAATGGCAGATTTACGCTAGAAGAAAGACTCAATAAACATAAAAGTAGATCAATAGAATTTACCCTGACTGAGGAGCAGAAAGAAAATGATGAAAGATAAATACAGCCTCACGAAACTGTGGGACATATTGACTGTACCAACATATATGCACAATGAGAATCCCAGAAGGTGATGAGGAAGGGGCATGGATTATGATGGAAAACTACCTATATTTGATAGGAAATATAAATCTACATATTCAAGAAATTCAGTGAGTTCCAAGGAGGATAAAAACAAATAGATGCACTCATAATCCCCATACTCAAATTTTTACAAAGACAGGAACATTTTTAAGGCAGTAGGACTAAAATGACTCATCAATATGAGAGAACTCCAGTAAGAATGAGAGCTGACTTTTCTTGAGAAACTGTAGGATAAAATACAATAGAATGATACTTTCAAAATATTGAACAAAAATAATGTCAAACCAACATTTAGGATACAACTAAATTTTTCTTCTTCAAAAAAATGAAGGATATATTAAAACTTTTTCAGATACACAAAAATGGAGAAAATGTGTTGCCAAGAGAATTTTCATACAAGAAATAGACAAGGAAGTTATTTTTTAAATTTTAGATGGAATCTTGCTCTGTTGGCCAGGCTGGAGTGTAGTGGAGCAATCTCAGCTCACTGCCTCCTCTGCCTTTCAGGTACAAGTGATTCCCCTGCCTCAGCCTCCCAAGTAGCTGGGATTACAGATGTCCACCACCACTGCCAGCTAATTTTTGTATTTTTAGTACAGACGGGGTTTCACCATTTTGCCCAGGTTGGTCTCAAACTCTTGACCTTAGATGATCCACCCACCTCAGGCTTCCAAAGTGCTGGGATTACTGGCATAAGCCACTACTCCTGGCTAGACAAGGGAGTTCTTTTGGCTGCAATAAAAGTAAACCAGACAGTAACTCAAGTCCATGTAAAGAAATAAAGAGCAGCAATAAAGCCATCTTCATAGGTATTAAAAAAGACAATATAAATATTTTTGAGTGTAACTACTTTTTCTTTACATGTAAATGCAACTGCATGAAAAATTGTTATAAAAGTTTATTGATAGGCTTATAATGTTTGCAGATGTATTTTATCTGACAGTAACAGTGCAATGGATGAAGTGTCCAACACAAGACCACAGCAGAATACACATTCATCTAAGTGTATATGGAATGTTCTGTAAGATAGACTGTGTGTTTGACTATAACATCAGCTTCAATCAATAAATTAAAAAAGAGTGTGGTCTATGATCATAGTGGAATTAAGCTGGAAAACAGCAAGATGAAGGAATTTAGTAAACTCACAGATAAGTGAAACTAAACAGTTAACTCCTAAGTAACCAATGGATCAAAGAAGAAATCACAAGGGACTTTAGAGAATACTTTGAGATAAATGAAAATAAAAACACAACATGAAATTCAAAAACAAAATAAACTAAAACCAAAGGGATTTAGCTAAAACAATGCTTAGAGGGAAATGTGTAACTGTAAATTCCACAGTTAAAATAGAAAAAAACAATCTGAAATCAATAACCTTGCATTTCACTGGGAAAAAGATAGGGCAAGAAAATCAGCGCAGGTATAAGGAAGAAAATAAAAACTTTATTAAATAATAAAATAAATGAAATACAGAAGAGAAAAATAATTTAAAAAGTCAACAAAACTAAAGTTGTTGGAAGATCAACAAAATTAATGAATATCTAGGAAAACTGATCAAGAAAAAAAGATTCAAATTTATAAAATCATACATGAAAAAGAAAGCATTATTATTGGCAGTATAGAAATAAAAATGGTTACAAGGAAATTTTATGAACAAGTACGTATCGGAAAATTAGATAACTAGATGAAATGGATAAGGTTTAGACACAAAATACTAAAAGTAACTTAAAGAAATACAAAAACTGAAAATACTTTTTAAAAGTAAAGACAAAAAAAAAAAAGTAAAGACATTAAATTAGTAATCAAAAACTGCTCACAAAACAAAAGCCAGAAAAAGATGGATTCACAAGTGAATTCTACCCAACATTTAAAGAGAATTAACAGCAAACTTTCTCAAACTATTTCAAACCATAGAGAAGGAAGCAACATTTTCTAAATGTGTCGGGCCAGTATCACTCTGATACTCAAATGCAACAAGCACATCAAAAGAAAAGAAAAATGTCAACTGATATTGTTATATAAAGAAGCCTTGGGCATATGTTGCCTTTTTACAGCCAGTTAGGACCATGAGTTAGTTCAGAAGTCCACTGGGAACAAACTCAAGTTTTTACCTGTCCAATTGCTTTACATATAACCTCAATAAGCAGATTTTTATCCATTTAGGGTCTACCTGTTTTGCATACTCCAAAAACTACACCCCAAATCTGATATCCATAGATAAGAAAAACTCTGGGGCCATAAAAGACCACAAGCCACTGCTACTCTTAGGAGTTCTCTGACTCAGAGACTCCCATCATGCTGTCCATGACATCACTTTAACATGTAAGGCCCTGCCTGTTCCCTTATCTCTGAGGTACATTTTCTTTCTTCTCCTTCCCAGTGGTGGCCTTGCACTTTTGTGTCTGAAAGGACTCATGCTGTGAGGGACTCACCCTCAAAGGCAAGCTGCCAAAGTGCCATCCAAGGAAAACTCATTGTGTGCTACTGCCTCCTCATGATCTTATCCATTCCCTTGATCAGCCCTGAAATCTCAAACTCCCTCTACTTAATAATATAGATGCGAAAGTTCCTAACAAAATATTAATAAATCAATTTTATCAATATATTGAAAGGCTTATACCCCATCAATACATGGGTTTTATCTGCAGAATACATGAGAGGTTCAATATTAAAAAAAATACATTTAATAGAGCAATTTAATAAAATAAAGGATAGAAATGCTTTATCATTTCAATTGAAGTAGATATAAATTTGAAAAATCCAGCACATATTCATTAAAAAAAAGAAAAACACTCAACAAACTAGAAATAAAATGACGCTTCCTCAGTCCAGAGTCATACATAAAAATCCCACACCTAACATCATACTCAATGGTAAAAGACTGAACACTATCTCCCTAAAATCAGGAACAGAGCAAGGATGTCTGCTCTTGCCACTTGTTTTCAAATTTGCATTGGTGGTTCTAGTCAGAAAAATTAAGCAAGACAAACAAATAAAATTCATTAAGGTAGAAGCAAATATGTAAAACTATCTTTATTTGCAGATTACATGATCTCGTATGTAGAAAAACCCTAGGGCATTCATAAAACAATGCTAATAAACAAGTTTATCACGATTATAGGATAAAACATTATAATACAAAATCAGTTGGACTTCATTATAATTTACCAATATTGTACTTTTAAAAACACTTGGAAAGTGAAAAGTAATAGAAGAATTTTTTTTCTTCAAATAGAAGAATTTTCTTCAAGTAATCGAAGAATTTTTTTTGCAAATGGTATGCCTGATCAAGAGTCTACTATCTAGATTATGTATGGAACTCCTACAACTTAACAATAAAAATGACAAATGAACCAGGTATACAAATGAGTAAATGATTTGAATACATATTTCACCAAAGAATATATAACCATGACCAGTAAATACATTAAAAAATCATTTATACTTATGAATATTCAAATAAAAATTCCAAGGGAATTCCACTTCTCATACACTTGTATGGCTATAAGCAAAAAAAAAAAAAAAAAAAACAGGCAATAACAAGAAATGACAAGGATATCAAGAAATATGAACTGTTTCATATTGCTGATAGAAAGGTCAATGGCATAGGACTTCAGAAGACACTTTGGCAGTTCCTCAAATAGAATTATTTGAATTTATTTAAATTACTTGAACCTAAAATTACCATATGACCCACCAATTTCGCACTTAGGCATGTACTGAACATAATTTAAAAAATATGTTTACAAAAAATTGTATACAAATGTTCAAAGTAGCACCATTTAGAATAGCCAAAACATTAAAAAAAAAAAAATTAAGTGATGAGTAGATAAAATGTATTTTCATCCAGTGGAATATTATCTGGAATAACAGTAATTACGGGTACATATGAAAACATGGAAAACATAGATGAATCCTGGAAACATTATACTAAACAATAGAAGTCATACTCAGAAGACCAAATATGTATACATTACTATGTATGAAATGTTCTGAATGGGGAAATTCATAGAAATAGAAAGTAGATTCACGGAATTCGGGACTAGGTTTGGAGAAGGTGATAACAAGAATGAGTATTGATTGCTAATGGGTACTCAGTTTCTTTTATGAGTGACGAAAACTTTTAAAAATTATATTATGGTAATGATTGCACAATCTTGTGAATATACTAAAGTACATTGAACTGTATAATTTAAATAGGTGAACTGAATTACATATGCATTATATAAAACTGTGAAAATAAATCTTGATGTTTAAAATAAGATTACTTCAAGCATTTAAATTCTATGATTAGGAGCTCTTTTCAACAAGGAGTCTTTTGCAAAACGTATATGCAATTCAAAAATATAAAGAAATAATTTAACCAATAAATCAAACCTAACCCTATCAAACAAAAACTTCAACTGTTAAACATTTACTTTTTCTGTGCCCTTAGTGGTCTCTATAGCCAAATTGCCTAGAATTGAATCCTAACTCACTCTTTATCTTTTGTGTTACTTTGGTCAATGCATTTAACCTCTCCGTGCCTAATTATCCATCTTTGTAAACTCAGAAGGTTCTAGTGAAGATTAAATAACTCAATTTCCTTAAAGTGAATATGGCAATACCTGACATGTAATAAAACCACATAACTATCAATGTTATAACAATAACACACACAAGCACACACACACAAATGTCTTTGCACATATAGTTGTTAACATGTGTGTTGACACTTAGTACATACTAGATGTTATTATAAGCACTTTGACCATAAGAATAACCTAATTAAGATTTATAAAATTGATGGCTTTGAACTTTTTTCACTTAAATGTACATTAAGGTTAAACATAAATTTATATAATTTTATGTAACAATCATTGCTTGTTAAAATTCTAGTACATAGAACTTTATGCAGAAACAATAAAAGGATATAAAGGAAGAATATATGTAAGATTGAAAACCAAAGGGTAGATTAAATAGAATAGAGATGTTTTTGAGTTGTTTAATAACATTTCTTGAAAAGTGATCGTTGTAATAATATATCAATAAGCTTTATAAAGTATATTTGCATAAGTGTTGATTTTTAAATGAATAACAATTGTAATATTAACTGATCTTATCTTCTATAAGCCTATATCTCCAGCAAATCAGAAAATTTTGAATCTGAGGAATTTTATTTAGCAAGGTAGTATCAGTTACACTTGGAATTGAAAATATGTTTCCAAATCATTAATAGATTTTATATCCAAAGAACTACAATAGTGCCTCAGGAAAAAAATATCAAAATTTCTGTGGCCATTTATACATTTTCTTTTCTGTTTTTATATGCATGGAAAACTGAAGGCTGAGAGATAGGAAATAAGACAAAAATAATAAAATAGACAAAGAGATAAACAACTATTAAAATGTAAAATATATACCAGTCAACTAAAAGAAAAATTATTTATGTCCTTTCAATGTATGGACTCTGTCTAATACACTGTTTTCACTGTTTTATGTATATCAAATAAAAGTGCAGTATTTTTATGTGTGTGTCTGGGTGTATGTTTATGTGTTAATGAATAAACAAAAGAAAAATTATCTGAATTATAAGCCATTTTAACTACATGATTTTGAACTTACTAAAATAGTGTATTTTTGAATTCTTATTGATTTTGTCTCTGAAGAGGCCACTGAACCTATCATGCATGAAGAAATTGCTTCGGAGGGCAACAGATTTGTTTGGGCAATTACTATATTGACTAAGGAACCAAGGAGGCCAAGTCCCTTCTTAACACAATTGTTATTTCATGGACTAGCGTTACATGAGAGACAAGGAGAGTCAGAGCCCAAGGACACAGGAACAAGGATGGCCTCCTGGGAACGAAGCGTGATGCTCCAGAGACTTGAACTCTAGAATAAATCACTGCAATTGTGTTGGCAGCAGTATGGATCCATTGTTGGAAAGTAAATTCATCACAGTGGTTGCCATGCTGACTGAATTAAATGCCCAGCAATATACAAATGCAACCATTGTTCCCCAATGGGAATTATTTTAGTCATGGTTAGTGGTTTTTTGGTTGCTTACATTATATCTGGAAATGCAGCTGATAATTGGGAAGCAACTAATATCACAGACAACAAGAAGTTGATTTAACAGTGTTATAGTTTTTCTTTCTAGTAGTAATTTACTTTAAATGTAATACCATGGCCCATAAAAAACTTAACATAAGTCTCAAGTTTAAATTGTGTGATAAGCCCAATTTCTCAAAAAGAAAATGACCATTATTAGAAGTTACATTCACTGCAGCAACTAGTCTCAATGAGAAAAGTCACACATATGCTGGTGTTTAAATATTCAGTGTAAATACGTGTTGTCTACTTATTCTTTTTACTTGATGAATACTAAGGGAAAAATAAGCCTGAGGGAAGAAATAAACACTTCTTGTGGGTTAGAAACTACAAAACTGGTCAGGCACAGTGGCTCACACCTGTAATCCCAGCACTTTGAGAGGTTGAGGCAGGCAGATCACCTGAGGTCTGGAGCTTGAGACCAGCCTGCCCAACATGGAGAAACCCCATCTCTACTAAAAAAAAAAAAAAATTAGCCGGGCGTGGTGGCTGACGCCTGTAATCCCACCTACTCAGGAGGCTGAGGCAGGAGAATCGCTTGAACCTGGGAGTCAGAAGTTGCAGTGAGCCAAGATGGTACCACTGCACTCCAGCCTGGGTGACAGAGAGAAACTCCATCTCAAACAAACAAACAAACAAACAAACAAACAAAAACACTACAAAATTAGCTTTGTTTTCACATATTCCTTTCTCAGGTACTGTATATGGGACCTACTTGTTTCTTTCTTCTCGCTATCATAATTCATCCTTTGCCCTGGGTCTTGAGAGAGAACCATTCAGGTTCTCATTGCCCTCTTCCATAAAAATGTCTCAAAATATGGTACCAAACCTACCCTCTTGATGTAAAGGTTAATGCTAAAAAAACACAGAAAAGATATAAGCTTAATGCCTTTCTCCATTTATTATTTGCATTCATTTAATAATTATTTATTGAGTACCTGTATGTGTTAAGAAATGAACATACAATGACAGGCACATTATGTGGAAGAATTTCCAAGTGCTTACCTAAACTTACTTATTTGCCAAATATCCCTACATTCATTTTAATTTAATTGTAAAGTAAACCAAAACACTTTGACACACACATATACACAATGTTTTTAAAAGTGGTCATTGTTTCAACCTGCATAGTTATTAATAATTATATTAGCAGGAGTAGCTGAAAATGGTGACAGCTGGTTTGATTACAGGTTTATTTGCAATTAAGGTAGAAATTTGACAATGTTTAAAAGATGAAATTATTTTAGTAGGTGATCACAAAGAATTAAGTCAAATAAACATAAATGTAGAAATGAAGAGTACATACTTTTACTGATGTATCTTTAACAGTTTTGTATTTTAATCCTTAGAAATATTCATATAAACCAAAATATTTTGGCTTAAAGTGCTACAGTTTGACAAATGTTTGAGGACTTTTCATGGACTCTAATGTGGTTTAAATTATGTCTCCTCCGTGTATTTATCTCATAATCTTGTGCAAAGTAGTCAAATGTCTAAGCCTCAGATATATTACCTGCAAAATAGAAATAATAATACCTATGGGCAGATTTATTATAAAGATTAAGATAACACAGGCAAAGTAATTAGCATAAGTGTCTAGCACACATTAATATCAATAAGTGGTAGTTGTCATTTGAGAGCATATTTAGCAATAGACCATTTTCCTTCCCACAAGTGAAGTACCTCCCAGTAAGCAAACGATGGAGATATAATTCCTAAAGCCACATTTCGAAACCTTACGGCACTAACACCAGATTTGGAAAATTCTTGAATACACGTAGATTTGGAAGTGGAGAAATGAAAAGTATTCTCAGAATTAGACAATGTTTCCTTGGAATTGCTTTTATCACTTCAAGACTTCTCTCAGCTATGAGATATCATTTACCTACAGTTTTCCTGGAGTATAATTCTTGCTGTACACTTCTAGATTGCAATAAATCTTTTATTTCTACAGTAATGATATGAAATATATTTTAACATAATTTTCACTACTCAAAAATCTTACATATTTTAAGTTTTTATATCCTATATCAAAGCAAAATGTATGTAATTAACTCCTATATTCCAGGAAACCATTCCTTTATTAATTACATAGATACGTGTGATTTTCTTTATTAAATTATATTTTACTTAAGGCTCAAATCAGCCCTATTTTTTATGTTAGTGAATTTTCCCTACTCATTAATGTGAAATGTTTGCTCAAAGACATAATAGGGCACTGCTAGTGGAAAGAATTTCAGGGAAGTGTGAACCATTTACAGTTAGGTAATACCAATCATGGTGAGAAAGAAGTTTCAGAAAAAGTAACAGTGTTTAAGTGTATCATGGTGCCTGCAATCCCAGAACTTCGGGAGGCCAAGGCGGGGGGATCACCTAAGGTCAGAAGCTTGAGACCACCCTGGCCAACATAGTGAAACCCTGTCTCAACTAAAAATATAAAAATTAGGCAGGCATGGTGGTTCATGCCTGTAATCCCAGGTACTCAGGAGACTGGAGTGAGAGAATCACCTGAAGCCAGGAGGCAGAGCTTGCAGTGAGCTGAGATTACACCACTGTACTCCAGCCTGGATAAAGGAGGGAGACTCTGTCTCAAAAAAAAAAAAAAAGAGTATCATGGAAATTTTTAAAACTTAGAAGAGTAAATCAAGCTAAAAATTAAAGTACTGTTAGCAAAACATTTTCAGAATGCAGTGTCACTTGGGAATGAGAATGACTTTAAAAGAAGGAGCATAAGAGTTAAAAGTAAAATGTTAACATTTAAAATTAGAGTATTTTATAATGAAAATGATAAGTTAAACCATCAAGATTGTCTGTTGAAATTTCCAAGCTGACTTACTGTAATTCTAAAAAAAACCTCAGAAACTCATCAAAGTCATTTAATATTCCATAAAAATAACTAAAAAATAAGTTTATTCCTTTAAGAACAATTATACCCACAAAGAGCAAATGTCAGAAAAAAATATATTAAGCAAGTAGAAACATATGTGAAGACTATCTCATTTGTGAAAAATTAAAATCCTGCCAAAATGGAACTCTTTTGTGGCATGTCATGAAATTGTCATTGAACTAAATCCAGAGTATATCCAGAGTTGAGCACTGTGAATGAATGAATGTTAGATAAATGTTCAGAAACAGTGTGACTGTGGAGTGTGTACACCTCTCTTATATCAATGAGAGGGATCATATGATCATCAAGATTATCTTCTCACTGGGGATGCTTTCTAAACCTTCTTCTTTTTTATTGTTGTTTCTTCTTTTATTATTTTTATTTTAAGTTCCAGGATTCATGTGCAAGATGTGCAGTTTTGTTACGCAACTAAACGTATGCCATGGTGGTTTGCAGCACCTATCAACCCATCACCTAGGTATTAAGCCCAACATGCTTTAGCTATTTTTCCTAATGCTCTCCCTTTCCCTACCATCCTCTGGCAGGCCCCAGTGTGTGTTGTTCCCCTTCCTGTGTCCCTGTGATCTCATTGTTCAGCTCCCAATTGTAAGTGAGACCATGTGGGGTTTGGTTTGCTATTCCTGTGTTAGCTTGCCAAGAATAATGGTTTCCAGGTTCATCCATGTCCCTGAAAAGGACATGATCTGGCTCTTTTTTATGACTACATAACATTCCATGGCATATATGTACCACATTTTCTTTATCCAGTCTATCATCGATGAGCATTTGGGTTGATTCTATGTCTTTACTATCGTGTATAGTGCAGCATTGAACATATGCGTGCATGTATCTTTGCAATAAAATGGTTTATATTCCTTTGGATATATACCTAGTAATGGGATTGCTGGGTCAAATGATATTTCTGGTTCTAGATCTTGAAGAATTACTACACTGTCTTCTATGATGGAGTAAACCTTCCTCTTTAAATTATCCATTTATAAGAGAAATATTTGAAATATTTTCGTTTGAAAGAGTGTACTGAAGAAATGTCTGTGTAAAACAAAACATTCTATATCTTGTGGAGTTGGAAATCACTCGGAATGTCCATTAATTCTTGATATTACGATTGAGATTACATACATATCATATTGACAAATATTTTTCTTAAAAAGTTAACCTCTGAAAAAATGTTCTTGCTCTCTTGCTTCTGAGTTCGAAACAGAGTTGAGGGAATATTGTGTTATAACTGATAAGGGGAATTAACACTGGAGTTCAGCTTAGGTGAAGTCATTTTCTAAAGTTATGCACTTTCAGTAAGAAAGCAAAATGAGTTACTATTAAGATGTAAAATACGTGGCTGTGAGTACTTATTTTTACATATTGACAAGTTTACTTTCAAAATGTAATTTCAACTACATCCAGAAAAAATTGATGTATATTTTTACACCTACAGACTTATCTAAATGTTAATCATTATACTTAGAAGATGGGACAATGAAATACACATCATATATTTGAGATGATTTTATATAACACACTTTCATAATCAGCCAAAATGGGCAAACATGCAAACATTTGACTGGCTTGCATAAGAAACAATCCAAATTAGCTCCCCTTCTCTTTTTAGTCAGAAAAGCATGGATGTAAAATTTTTAGGTACTTACGGACATAAATACAGGAAGTTCTCGTGAAATGCATTAGGGTCAACTGGAACTGAATACTTGTTCAACATTTATGGATATTATATTAGCAACAGGTGATGTGAGAAATAAGACAGTCATATTCTTTCTTTCTTTCTTTTTTTTTTTTTTTTTGAGACGGAATTTTGCTCTTGTTTCTCAGGCTGGAGTGCAGTGGTGCAATCTCAGCTCACTGCAACCTCCGCCTCCCGGGTACAAGCAATTCTCCTGACTCAGCCTCCTTAGTAGCTGGGGTTACAGTGGCACGCCACCATGCCCAGCTAATTTTTGCATTTTTAGTAGAGATGGAGTTTCACCATGTTGGCCAGGCTGGCCTCAAACTCCTGACCTCAGGTGATCTACCTGCCTCGGCCTCCCAAAGTGTTGGGATTATAGGCATGACCACCACCCCTGGCCAAGAAAGTCATATTTCTTAAAACATTTATAGTTATGTAAGATGGACACGGAAGTCAACAGTTACAATGGGAAAGTATCAATGCTATGGCAGTGAAATACTGTCAGTTCTATAGGATCTGGGAGAAAATAGGACAGTCTTTGCTAAATTGGAAAAGAAAAAGCACTTCATGTAAAACTAATGCGTGCGCACACACACACACGCGCGCGCACACACACACGCGCGCACACACACACACAGTCCAATACTATATTTCAGGGTAGAGAACCAGAATCAGAAAACACTTATACCACTATAATTCTGAGGTATTTGACAAGTCCCTTTACTTCTCCAGTTGATCTCTGGTTTTACAAAGTTTTAAATTAGAAACATACCATTTAAAATATGTTTACAAATGGGGTGAATTTTTGTGTTCCTCTTTAAAGAAAGCTTCACTGACAATGGAAAAATTGACATGATTTCATGTTTTTCCCGTGACCATAATACTCATATTTGCAGCAATAAAACAGCTTTGCCATTATTATGTTTTCTATATTCATTAACAAAAAGTACTATTTTAGATTGCTATAACTAATGACCAATTTTAAAAGATTGTATTTATTGGCACTTACTACATGCCAGGTAGTTTGCTGAAATCATTGCATATACCAACTGATTTAACACCAAGCATGCTATGACATCGGACTTGCTATCATTTCCATTTTATAAGTAAGAAAACGAGTCCAGAGAGAAAAAGACACTTCCCAAAGGCTCCCTGACAGTTAAGGGGGAAGAGCCAGGATTCAAGTAGAGTTTAAGAGCAAGTTCTTATAAACTACATGCTAAATACATTAAAATATCATGTTTTACATTTTTCAGTAGGGCTTTTAGGCCAGACGATATAAACTCACATTGATTCCTGTTCCACTGGGGGCAGGCCTGTGCAAACCTATCCCAAAGTCCAAGGAAGCTAAAAGGACAGGGAAGCAAGAGGCTGACATATCCAGTTTCTCAGAAAGAAATATTGAAAAAAGCCATGTCTGTGTCTCGGGCAGCAGTGAGACAAGACGATGAATCCTTGTGTCATCAGCCCCCAGACTCAGGGCTTCTATACCACAGAGAAAGGTCATACGTGATTAAGAAGACATATGTAGTGCAATTGAAGTATGATAAAATCAAGGTTGTTTTGACCTAAGGGCAGGATTTGCATATCTGCTTTTACCGAAGGAACAATAGGTAAGCTGGATATCTTAGACCTTCCTTAAACTAGGGTTAATTAGACATCAGTATAGCAAATTAGTATCCAAGCAAATTAGAATTACTTTAGACTCCACAGTTCCATTATATCAATAGCCCTAGCACAGGCCCTTATTTATAAGTACCCAATGCTATATTGTAAGATAATATTATAACCAGTCTTTTCATTAAAAAACTATTTTAATCATTCTTCCAAACAGATGTTGCAAGATTTTAAAACGATTGTATGTTTATACAGATATGCAAGTAGAATAAGAAGAGTACTTTCATATAGCACTATTAGTATAAAAGCAGTAGATACAATTATTAAAAGTATAAAAAAGTAAAAAATCTTTAAAGGATACACCGTTACCCTTTAAATTATATCTAACTGCCATGTTTGTATGGAAGAAATCAAGAGTACATAATTACTTATTTCTTAGCCAAAAAAAAAAAAAAAAGCCTGTGATTATACAAAGGATATCTAATTAGGGAAAAAGTGTAATCATAGCACTTAAAATTAAATTAAATATAACCTGAGTTTCAGTACCAGCTCTGTTGCTAAGAAGCTGTGAGACCTGTGAAACATCATTTAACTTCTCTGAACCTCAGTGTGTTGATCCGTACTAAAGGGAATAGGAATCACAAATTGATCTCTGAGGTCCCCTCAGACTCTGATAAGCTATGATGATATGAAATTAGCAGAGTTTGAGTAGAATGAAGTCAATAGAGGTAAACATGCCAATTACTGCATACTAATTTAGTGCTTCTCTCTCTGAAAGGCTTGTGTTTAAAAAGACACATACAGCAAATAGAAAAGATTTATGTAGAGATACTCAAACTATTTCCCACCATATTTTACTTGCAGAAAAATATTTCGCAGATCAGACATCTTAATACATTTGAAATTTAATAATGAAAGAATTAACTCTAGTAATTTAAAGAGAGATTTGGGGTTATGTAAAAATTACTTCATATCTATATGCAATAGAAAGAATACTCCATTACAAGCTGTATGCATGACTGTTATTTGTGATGTAGCCTTTTCACTAATTTCCCTTGCATGTTCTATTCAAACAGCTGTTTTTTCTTAGATAAACATTATTATATCTATTATATTCCTTTGCTCTATATTAAAACAAACTTATATGCCACTAAATTCTAACATCATACATTGGAATTTCATTGATATTGTAAGTATGTCTCTGATGTGTATAACTTTTTTGAAATTTTTAAAAAATGTATTGAATATTTTTCTAAGAACAAGTAGGAGCTATATTTTAAATGGAAACATGTTTCTTTTAATAGCAAAAGAGACTCTCCTTCTAGTATTCATCTCTCAAATTCAATGACAAATTATGATCAGTTCAAATAGGAGACACCTGTCCTTTCAGAAGAAAACCTCTAAAATATTTTGGGATACTTTCCTCCATGTCTAAAAAGATTATATTAGATTACAATTGTGGGAACAATGACACAAATGGGGAAGCAATGAGTGCTTCTATGAAAGAAAAGACTGACTACTCCAAAGATGATCTACATATTCAAGGCAATGGTGGATACCTTTAATATGCCTTGTGAGACAGAGGGGTTAGTTCTTTCATCTTTCAGCCTGGCCAACACCTAGGTCCTCATTTTCCTAGGTGTTGAAATAGAAAGCAAGCATGGAGGGAGCACAGCTCTGCATAAAAGGCGTGGCCTCCAAATACAAAATGTAACTTTTGCTTGAATTACTTTGATTACAAGACGTTTATATGATTATTTCAATTGGCCTCGTAATGAAGCCAACTGCAAGGACAACTAGGAAATATCTGGGTGCTCACAAAAACAGAGCAAAGAAAATTTTGATTAGCAGTTAGAGACTCAAACGTATCTGTGGTTTTTGTATTGTGTTTGTTTTGAGCTACTATCAGTTAATTCTAACTTTTAGGTTATAATGCAGCATAATCAATGTCCTTGAATTAACTTCCCAAAACTTTGAGGATAAAAGCCTATATTAACATATTTTTCCAGAAAACGTAAATATTCTAGCTAATAAAATTATAATTGAGAAATTACTGCTATTTAAATATTTTTAAACACTTAAAATTGGGAAAAACTTATTAAACATTAGAAAAATATTTGTATGTCTTAAAATGAATTGCCAGGCTGGGTGCAGTGGCTCACTCCTGTAATCCCAGCACTTTGGGAGGCTGAGGCGGGCGGATCACCTGAGGTCGGGAATTCAAGACCACCTTGGCCAACATGGTGAAACCCTGTCTCCACTAAAAATACAAAAAGTTAGCTGGGCGTAGTGGTGCATGCCTGTAATCCCAGCTACTCAGCAGGCTGAGGCAGGAGAATCGCTTGAATCTGGGAGGCGGAGGTGGCAGTGAGTCAATCGCGCCACTGCACTCCAGCCTGGGTGACAAAATCAAGACTCCATCTCAAATAAATAAATAAATAAAAATGAATTCACAAATGTAGTAGCAGTTATGTAAATACCTAAACACATGCTTATTGCTTTATGTAACACAAACCTTTATCACATTGATTGAAGTTTTCTCTGAGCTATATGTAACAACAGAAGGTCAGAAAACTTACAAAATCATTATTTTGAAGTAAAGAAAAACTAAACTGTGAAATCATTGCTTTTTTTAAATAAAGTTACTGAAGTGACTCAAGATGCTAAATTCAAAATTTCTTCAGTTACCATTGTACTTGTGGAAAAATATTGTCAAAAAGTGTCATTGTTCATACAGGAAAACTTTCTTTAGAGTAAGACAATAGTTTGTAACCTTAATTACATATACAGATAAAATGACTTTGTTTCATTTTGAGAGGTGAAGCAAGCTGGACTTCCTGAGTGGAGTGGTGACTTGGAGAACTTTTCTTTCTTACAAGAGGATTGTAAAATGCACCAATCAGCACTCTGTAACTAGCAAGAGGATTGTAAAAAGCACTGATCAGTGCTCTGTAAACCGCACCAATCAGCGCTCTGTAAAATGCACCAATCAGCAGGAGTCTAAAAGTAGCCAATCACAGGGAGAATTGAAAAAACGGGCACTCTGATAGGGCAAAAACGGAACATGGAGGTTGGGCCTGGTGTCTCAGGCCTCTAATACCAGCACTTTGGGAGGATGAGGTGGGCAGGTCACGAGGTCAGGAGATTGAGACCATCCTGGCTGACAGGGTGAAACCCCGTCTCTACTGAAAATACAAAAAATCAGCTGGGCGTGGTGGCGGGCGCCTGTAGTCCCAGCTACTCAGGAGGCTGATGCAGGAGAATGGCGGGAACCCGGGAGGTGGAGCTTGCAGTGACCCAAGATCACACCACTGCATTCCAACCTGGGAGACAGAGTAAGACTCCATCTCAAAAAAAAAAAAAGAAAAAGAAAAATCAGAACATGGGAGAGGACAAATAAGGGAATAAATAAAAGCTGGCCACCCCAGCCAGCATCAGCAACCCACTCAGGTCCCCTTCTATGCTGTGGAAGCTTTATTCTTTTGCTCTTCACAATAAATCTTGCTGCTGCTCACTCGTTGGGTCCATGCAGTCTTTAAGAGCTGTAACACTCACCATGAAAGGCTGCGGCTACATTCCTGAAGTCAGCTAGACCACGAACACACACCAGAAGGAAGGAACCAACTCTGGACGCAGTTTAACATATTTTACCGTATGTAGAAGAAAAATATACAGGAGCAATAACATAAATGTTGGGCCAAGAGGTAAAGGGAGTCATATTATTCTTGTTTTGTTATGATTTACCTGAAGTGGTACAATATTAATTCTTAGCAGACACTTGTAGACTATGCCTATTTAGATTTCAAGAGCAGTGACTTCCCAAACAAAATAAAAAGCAGTATTGCTAGAAATCAAATAGAGGAAATAAATGGAAAATATTTAGAAGTATTTCACTAACTCAAGACAGGAAAGAGAAAAAAACAGAACAAACAAAAGTGGAAAGGGCAAGGTAAAAATGTTTTTAGATGGCATTTAAACACAAACCAACTATAAAAGACGGAGATTGGCGCTTTTATGTAAAAAGCAACACTTAACTATGTGCTGTATTGAAATTTCGTTTGAAAAATCAATCAATGCAATTTACACCAGTAACCTAATAGAGAAGAAAACATATCATTATTCCCATAGATGAAGAAAAACATCTTGACAAAATATATTATTTAAACCACTCAGCACATTAGAAGTTTCCTCAGTTTGAGAAAGGGCATCAATGAAAAACAGTTAATACCACATTTAATGGTGAATGACTGCATGAAATTCCCCTGAGATGAGAACAAAGGCAATAAGGTTTATTATCATCACTTCTATTCAACAATGTAATTATAGACCGTAGTGAATGAAATAAGGCAAAAATATGTATAAGAATTGAAAGGAAGAAATAAGTGTATTCAGACATAATATGTTTGGATATACAGAAAATAGTAAGGAATCTGCCACAATTAATGAAATTCATATGTAAATTTTTCAAGGCCATGTACTACAAGGCACATACTGCATTCCTATATACTACCAAAAAAAAAAAAAAAGGAAAATAAAATTAAGAACACAATGCCATTTAAAATATCATCAACTTTCTTAAAATACAAATAAATTTAGATAGATAAGTAATAGATAACAGTTGATGATAGATAGATAGCTATAGTTATAGATATTATAGGCTAAAAAGTATAAAACATTTTAGTAAATAATTGAAAATGACTCTTAGAAGTTAAGTTATATCATAGAATCATGGGTGGAAAGATTCAACATTATTAAAACGTCATACATCTCCATAAGTATATAGAGTCAATTCAATCAAAAGAAAATTTCCACAATTTTTATAGCTTCGCTTTAGTTATTAACAAGCTGTTTCCAAACTTATTGAAGAAATGCAAAGCAACAAAGTCAAAATAAACTGTAAAACGAGATTTGTTTTTTTCTGCTACGGAGTCTCACTCTGTCTCCCAGGCTAGAGTGCAGTGGAGCAATCTAAGCTCACTGCAACCTCTGCCTCCCAGGTTCAAGCGATTCTTCTGATTCAGTCCTCCAAATAGCTGGGATTACAGGCGCACACCAACATGCCTGGCTAATTTTTGTATTTTTAGTAGAGATGGGGTTTCATCATATTGGTCAGATTGGTCTTCACCTCCTGACCTTGAGAACCACCCGCCTTGGCTTCCCGAAGTGCTGGGACAACAGGTGTGGGTCACCCCACAAGGCCAAAAAAAATTTTTAAATGAAAAATTTGGAGGACATTAACGTCTGATTTCACAAATTATAATAATAATACAATAATTAAGAAAGTGATATACTACTGATAGAAAAGGTAAACATTCCATTGGAAAGGTAGAGCCGATATATATATATATATATAAATTAAAATGTGTACATATAAAAATACATATAAATGTGTATATATACATATATATATCAGGGAGAGTGTGGGTATGTGTGTGTGTGTGTATGTGTGTGTGTATATATATACCTGGGAGGGTGTGTGCACATATATACACACACATATATCCAGGAGGGTGTGTGTGTATATATATATGTGAAGGTATATATCTATACATATATACACAGAGGATGGTGTATATATATACACACACAAACATATGTACACAGGGGAGGGTATTATATAGAGCGGAGGGTGTATATATATATAAGGGAGGCTGTATATAAATATATACACACACATCTGGGAGGGGGTATATAGATATATACATACATTTAGGAGGGTGTATATATGTATATATATTACCAGGAGGCTGTGTGTGTGTGTATGTGTATATATACCTGGGAGGGTGTGTGTGTGTATATATATATACACACCTGGGAGTGTGTATATGTATGTATATGTTTACCCACTAACCGGTAGTGGGTATATATGCCCAGGGGCAGGTGTATATACATATATAACCGGTAGTGGGTAAATATATATATGTGTATATATATATCTGTGCACAGGTGTAAACCCACTAGTGGGTAAATATATATATACCTGGGTTAAGGTGTATATTCATATATACCTGGTAGTGGGTAAATATATGTACCCATTGGCATGTGTATATACATAAATACCCAGTAGTGGTCAGGTGTATATACATATATACCTGGTAGTGGGTAAATATAT
>NW_012103476.1:1677566-1680018 GCF_000951045.1 Mandrillus leucophaeus
ACACACACTCACACACTCACATTCTCACTCACACTCTCACACTCACACACACTCACACTGACCCTCACACTCACACACAACCCACACTCACACACACTCACACTCACACTCACACTCACACTCACACTCACTCCATATGCTCAGGTGCCTGACAGGTCAGTGAGCACTTCTTGGAGTTATCTGGACCAGCAGGGCATGGATGGGCCAGGATGCCAAGGCCTCAGGTACTGTGGTCACCCCTGCACATGTCTGCCCCTTAAAGGCCCACCTCCTCTCCACCCCACTCTGAGTGGTCGACTATGCTTTCTGTATCCACTGACACAATAATGCAGCTGTGAGAGATGCCCACTCTGGAGACAAACAACAAACTAACACGTGCAGCATGTCGGGGGCGATCGAGCAGTGAAGGAGCTGTGTCAGAATTTTCTCTTTTTTTTTTTTTTTCTTCGAGTTGGTGTCTTACTCTGTTGCCCAGTCTGGAGTGCAGTGGCATGCATCTTGGTTCATTGCAACCTCTGCCTCCCAGGTTCAAGCGATTCTTTTACCTCAGCCTTCCAAGTAGCTGCGATTACAGGCATGACCACCACACCTGGCTAATTTTTGTATTTTTAGTAGAGACAGGGTTTCACCATTGTTGGCCAGGCTGGTCTCGAACTCCTGACCTCAGGTAATCTGCCCACCTTGGCCTCCCAAAGTCCTGGGATTACAGGCGTGAGCCACAGTGCCCGGCCTGTGTCAGAATTTTCTATCATGGACATGGAGGCTGGTGGTCTGGGTGCAATTTCATACATGGTCATTAGAAAAGGCATCCATCCAAATGCAGTGGCTCATGCTTGTAATCCCAGTGCTTCAGGAGGCCAAGGCAGGAAGATCACTTGAGCCTAAGAGTTTGAGACCAACTTGGGCAACATAACAAGACCTTGCCTCTACAAAAAAACTTAAAAATTAGCTGCGTATGGTGGTGCACACCTGTAGTCCCAGTGACTTGGGAGGCTGAGGCAGGCAGATCGCCTGAGGTCAGGAGTTCGAGACCAGCCTGGCCAACATGATGAAACCTCATCTCTACTAAAAATACAAAAATTAGCCTAGCGTGGTGGCATGCACCTGTAATCCGAGCTACTCAGGAGTCTGAGGCAGGAGAATCACTTGAACCTGGGAGGTAGAGGCTGCAGTGAGCCAAGATCACACCATTGCACTTCAGCCTGGGCGAAAAGAGCAAGACTTCATCTCAATAAAAATAAAAGTAAAAACGAAAATAAATAAAATCCTCCTTCAGGAAATGACAATTGAGCAGACACCTGAGGAAATGAGGACTCCAGGAAGGGGCCTACACTACACAGTTCTTGGGGTGGGGGAGCCCGCAACCTCTGGTGCCTCCCTGGTCTTCTCCCTTCAGTCCCTCACAGCCTCCAAGTAAAGTGGAAAAGCTGCAGAGCCCCATTGCATGTCACTCAGAGTCAGAAGAGCCATGGACCACTCAACTCCTATAAACCCAGCTGTGCCAGGGGCTGACACCAGCCCTTAGAGAGGTCCTAACTGCCAATTCCCTCCCAGCCTTGAGTCATGCACAGCCTCCCTGGCTGAGCACAGATGAAGCTGTGGGCTCATGTTCATTAAACACCAGAATCATACTCCTGGTGGTGAGGTGCCATATTGACGGGATTCTGACACATAGTTGCTCCCCCACCTTTCCAGATGGCCTGTTAGTGACCCACCAGAGCCCCTAGCCCTCCTGTCCCCTGTCCTCCCATCCCCTCATCCCAGCCTCCTCTGCAGTGGACCTCATGAATTCCTTAAGCATGCCTAGTCGTCAGGCCTGTGGTGGGGCTACTGGCCTCTCTGATGTTGCTTTCTCTCCTGTGGGACAGGCCAGCAATGCAGGAGACAGCTTTCTCGCCTTCATCCGTAATACATAAATGGTAGGCAGGGCTCACCAGACACTTGAGAAAAACCAGAACCACCAAAACAGAAGGCTAAGGTTAACAGGCAATCAAAGCAAGAGAAGAGAATCTTTTAAAAACTCAGAGTATCCTCACAGACCTTTAAGAAGTGGCTATGTTCACAGAACAGAACATCTTCTGAGAAAAAGGAGCAATCTGAGGATTAGAGAGTTTGTTCAACTTTTTAAAAAGTTGTGAAATGCAATCTATTTACAGATGAAAGGCATAAAACAGGTATGCTACTCAACAAATGATTGCAATAAAAAAGCCCCCTGGGAACCACCACCCAGGACCAGAAATAGGTTACTGTGACCCTCAGAGTCCCGATTGCCTCTGCCCAGTCCTACCCCAAGTTGAATAAAGTGGCTGGAAACATAAAACAAGGAATTCTGCCAGAGTGCAGAGAAAGAAATATAAAGACATGGAAAACATGAACAGATGTTGAGAGACCGAGAGAAGCAATTAGAGGCCCAATTTCCCCCAAACTGGAGAAGAATGGAACAGAGAGAACA
>NW_012103476.1:1682214-1684464 GCF_000951045.1 Mandrillus leucophaeus
GGTGTATATACATATATACCTGGTAGTGGGTAAATATATATATACCCAGGTTTGGGTGTATATACATATCTGGTAGTGGGTAAATATATATACCCAGGTTCGGGTGTATATACATATATACCCAGTATTGGGTAAATATATATATACCCGGGTTTGGGTGTATATACATTTATACCTGGTATTGGTAAATATATATACCCATTGGTGTGTGTATATACATAAATACCTGGTAGTGGTCAGGTGTATATACATATATATTTGGTATATGGGTAAATATATATATACCCAGGTTCGGGTGTATATACATACCTGGTAGTGGGTAAACATATATATATACCCAGATTCACACTCTCACTCACATTCACACTCACAAACTCACACTCACATGCACACACTTACCAGGGTATTTACACACACTCAGACTCTCACACACACACACACTCAATTACACACACACTCACACTCTCTCACACACTCCTACTCACTCACACACATGCACACACTCATACACACCCACACAGTCATACAAACTCACTCACACTCACACACACTCACACACACTCACTCTCACACTGACACACTCACACACTGACACACTCACACTCACACTCACATTGACACACACGCACACTCACACACTCACACACAGACACAGACACACACGGACACACTCTCACACTCACATGCACACTCACTGACACACACTGACACACACACTGACACACACCCACACATTCACTCTCACACACTCACACTCCCGACACACAAACTCACACACTCACATTCACACTGACACACACACTCTCATACACGCTCACACTGACACACACACACTCATACTCTCACATTCACATGCTCACACACACTGACACTCCACACTCACTCAAGCACACATTCACACACACTCACACTGACACACACACTCACACTTACAGATTCACACATTCACACACACACGTACTCACACTCCCAGACACACACACACACACATACACTCACACACACTCACACTCTCACTCACACTCGCTCACACTCACACTCACATACACTCACACTCACATACTAATACTGACACGCTCACACCTTCACATTCACACTCACACTTGCAATCACGCTCACACTCACACAATCATTCACACACACATTCTCACACTCACACTCACACTTTCTCACACTCGCACTGACACACACTTACACACTCACACACTCACTCCCACTCATACACAAACTCACACTCTGAAACACACACTCACACACTCACATTCTCACTCACACTCTCACACTCACACACACTCACACTGACCCTCACACTCACACACAACCCACACTCACACACACTCACACTCACACTCACACTCACACTCACACTCACTCCATATGCTCAGGTGCCTGACAGGTCAGTGAGCACTTCTTGGAGTTATCTGGACCAGCAGGGCATGGATGGGCCAGGATGCCAAGGCCTCAGGTACTGTGGTCACCCCTGCACATGTCTGCCCCTTAAAGGCCCACCTCCTCTCCACCCCACTCTGAGTGGTCGACTATGCTTTCTGTATCCACTGACACAATAATGCAGCTGTGAGAGATGCCCACTCTGGAGACAAACAACAAACTAACACGTGCAGCATGTCGGGGGCGATCGAGCAGTGAAGGAGCTGTGTCAGAATTTTCTCTTTTTTTTTTTTTTTCTTCGAGTTGGTGTCTTACTCTGTTGCCCAGTCTGGAGTGCAGTGGCATGCATCTTGGTTCATTGCAACCTCTGCCTCCCAGGTTCAAGCGATTCTTTTACCTCAGCCTTCCAAGTAGCTGCGATTACAGGCATGACCACCACACCTGGCTAATTTTTGTATTTTTAGTAGAGACAGGGTTTCACCATTGTTGGCCAGGCTGGTCTCGAACTCCTGACCTCAGGTAATCTGCCCACCTTGGCCTCCCAAAGTCCTGGGATTACAGGCGTGAGCCACAGTGCCCGGCCTGTGTCAGAATTTTCTATCATGGACATGGAGGCTGGTGGTCTGGGTGCAATTTCATACATGGTCATTAGAAAAGGCATCCATCCAAATGCAGTGGCTCATGCTTGTAATCCCAGTGCTTCAGGAGGCCAAGGCAGGAAGATCACTTGAGCCTAAGAGTTTGAGACCAACTTGGGCAACATAACAAGACCTTGCCTCTACAAAAAAACTTAAAAATTAGCTGCGTATGGTGGTGCACACCTGTAGTCCCAGTGACTTGGGAGGCTGAGGCAGGCAGATC
>NW_012103476.1:1687864-1688486 GCF_000951045.1 Mandrillus leucophaeus
TTCTGCCAGAGTGCAGAGAAAGAAATATAAAGACATGGAAAACATGAACAGATGTTGAGAGACCGAGAGAAGCAATTAGAGGCCCAATTTCCCCCAAACTGGAGAAGAATGGAACAGAGAGAACAAGGGGGAGAAATAATCTGTAAGAACAGAGGAAGAGATTAAGAAACAGTTAAGACATGGGTCTTCAGATTGAAAGGCTTTCCAAGCCCTCTGGGCACTGTGGGAAAACCGAGGGAAAAACACACCAGAAAAATGTTCATGAAATTTTAGAATGCCAGCGACAAATAGAAGTCTCTAAAATTTTCCAGGGGCAAGGGAAAGGAAGTTGAGAGCTACCTATGAAGACATAAAAATCAGAACCAGGCCAACACCAAGCTTTTCACAGGCAATGTGATTGTGAACCTCGAATTCTATACCTGGCCAAACTCTATATGTGAGAGCAAAATAAAGACGTTCTTTTGACCCCCAAAGCAGACGTTCTTCCTCTGCTCAAATGTTACATCCCACAGGAGCCTTTTCTGCCGCTGGCCCACAGAACTCTTGGTCTCCACACAGATTCTTCCCAATTGATGACTTTGTGTCTTTACTTCTTTGCTGCCTGTTTCCTCACTAAATGTAA
>NW_012103476.1:1692686-1693918 GCF_000951045.1 Mandrillus leucophaeus
TTTGAGACAAAGCCTCGCTCTGTCACCCAGGCTGGAGTGCAGTGGCGCCATCTCGGCTCACTGCAAGCTCCGCCTCCCAGATTCACGCCATTCTCCTGCCTCAGCCTTCCGAGTAGCTGGGACTACAGGCATCCACCACCACGCCCAGCTAATTTTTTGTACTTTTTTAGTACAGACGAGGTTTCACCATTTTAGCTAGGATGGCCTCAATCTCTTGACCTCATGATCTGCCCGCCTCAGCCTCCTAAAGTGCTGGGATTACAGGAGAGAGCCACCGTGCCCGGCCCAGAAAACAGTTCCTAATTCAAGGTCATGAAGATTTACTCCTATAAACTCTTCTAAGAGTTTTATAGTCTTAGTTCTTACATTTACATACGCAATGGTAAAATACTGAAAGCTTTTACTCTAAGATCAGGAGAAAGTTAAGAATGCCTGCTTTTGCTACTTTTATTCAACACAGTACTGGAAGTTCTAGCCAGAGCAATTAGGCAACAAAAAGGAATGAAAGGTATGCAAATTGGAAAAAAACATAAAATTATGTCTGCAGGTGATATAACTGTGAATGTAGAAAACCTTTAAGATTCCACATATACATAAAAAACTGGTAGAACTAATAAATGAATTTAGAAAAGTTGCAGAATACAAAGTCAGAGGACAAAAATCAGTTGCATTTCTTGACACTAAAAATCAACAGTCTGAAAAGAAAATTAAGAAAACACTTTCATTTACAACAGCATCAAAAATAATAAAATACTTAGAAATTAACTTAACCAAGAAAGTGAAAGGCTTCTACAATGAAATCTATAAAATATTTCTGAAAGAAAGGAGACATAAATCCCATGTTCATGAATTAGATATCTTAATATTGTTAAGATGTCAATACTACCTAAAGATTCAATGCAACCCCTATCAAAATCCCAATGAATTTTTGAAACCCATTCTAAAATTTATATGGAATCTCAAAGAACCGAAAGTAGCCAAAACAATCCTGAAAAAGAACAAAGCTGAAGGACTCACATTTTCTGATGTCAAAATTAACTACAAAGCTACAGTAATTAAAGCAGTGTGGTATTGGCATAAAGACAGATATATATATATATAAACCAATGAAATACAATAGAGCCCAGAAATAAACTCTCACATGTATGGTCAAATGATTTTTGACAAGGGTGCCAATACCATTTAGTGGGGAAAAGACAATCTTTCAAAAATGGTGCTGGGAAAACTGGATA
>NW_012103476.1:1695648-1697664 GCF_000951045.1 Mandrillus leucophaeus
CTGGCCCACAGAACTCTTGGTCTCCACACAGATTCTTCCCAATTGATGACTTTGTGTCTTTACTTCTTTGCTGCCTGTTTCCTCACTAAATGTAAGTCCTGTGAAGGCGGGCACTCTGCTTCTCTTGTTTCTGCTCTATCTGAAGAGATATGGCACATTCTCAACAAATGGGTGTTAAGTGAACAGTGTTTTTGTTACGGGGGAACTCAGAACAGTGTGAACACAGAGGGAAATGTTTAGTGTCTTTCTCAACCTAGGCCAGATCACAATACAGGCACAACACATCAAAACAAAAGCAAGTCAATAAGCAAAAACACCATCTTCTAAACTATTCATAGGACAGAAAGACAATAAAAACTGCAGTTACAGACACATGATTGCAAACAATGATAATAGCAAAGGTACAAATTATAACTTAAAGGATCAGCCAAACCTGTAGGTAAAGCAAAATTCATGAATGTTTCGCATATATTTTAAGCACCTTAAAATTTTTTTTTAAAAAAGAGACAGGCTCTTGCTCTGTCACCTAGAATGGAGTGCAGTTGCCACAATGATAGCTCACTGCAGCCTCGAACTCCTGAATGCAATTGATCCTCCCACCTCAGTCTTCGGAGTAGCTGGGACTACAGGTGCGCACCACCACACCTGGCTAATTTTTGTATTTTTTTGTAGAGACAGGGTCTCACTATGTTGCCCTGGCTCATCTTAAACTCCTGGCCTCAAGCAACCCTCCCTTGGCCTCCCAAAGTGCTGGGATAACAGGCATAAGCCACCACACCTGGTCTTTTCACCCATTTAAAGTGTGCAATTCAATGTATTTTGTGTATGTATTCATAGAGTTTTGCAGCCATTATCGCAATCTAATTTTAGAACATTTCATTACCCCCAAAAGAAACCCCCAAGCCCATTAGCAAACACTCCCCATTCTCTCCCAGTGAGCCTTCTCTCAGTGCCTGGCAACCACACATTTATTGTCTCTCTCTATAGATTTACCTGTTCTGGACATCTCATATAGATTGAATTGTACAATACACGATGTTTTGTTGAAGGGGTGGTCTGCCCCTCCACAGCTGTGAGCGTTTCTCATCTGGTTGCGACTAGAGTCTGAGAAAAGAAATATGAGACAGAGACAAAGTATAGAGAAAGAAAAGCGGGCCCAGGGGACTGGCGTTCAGCCCCAGGGGACCTGTGCAGGCACCTGGTCTCTGAGTTCCCTCAGTATTCATTGATCATTATCTCTACCATCTTGGAGAGGGGGATGTGGCAGGACAATAGAGTAATGGTGGGGAGAGGGTCAGCAGGAAATCGTGTGTACAAAGGTCTCTGTGTCATTAGTAAGTTTAAGGAAAGGTGCTGTGCCTTGATGTGCAGGTATACAAACATCTCAGTGGATTAAAGAGCAGTATTGTCGCTAGCACGTCTCACCTCCAGCCCTAAGGCGGTTTTCTCCTATCTCAGTAAACAGAACATACAATCGAATTTTACACTGAGACATTCTATTCCCAGGGACCAGCAGGAGACAGATGCCTTCCTCTTATCTCAGCTGTAAAGAGGCCTTCCTCTTTCACTAATCCTCCTCAGCACAGACGCTTTACGGGTGTCAGGCTGGGGGATGGTCAGGTCTTTCCCCTCCCACAAGGCCATATCTCAGGCTATCACATGGGGAGAAACCTTGGACAATGCCTGGCTTTCCTAGGCAGAGGTCCCTGCGCTTCCGCAGTGTGTTGTGTCCCTGGGTACTTGAGATTAGAGAATGGTGATGACTTTTAGCAAGCATACTGCCTTCAAGCACTTTTTTAACAAAGCACATCCTGCATAGCCCCAAATCCATTAAACCTTGAGTCAACACAGCACATGTCTCTGCAAGCACAGGGTTGGGGCTAGTGTTACAGATTAACAGCATCTCAAGGCAGAAGAATTTCTCTTAGTACAGAACAAGATGGAGTCTCTTATGTCTACTTCTTTCTACATAGACACAGTAACAGTCTGATCTTTCTTTTCCCCATGTTTGTGACT
>NW_012103476.1:1699234-1700705 GCF_000951045.1 Mandrillus leucophaeus
TCACATGTATGGTCAAATGATTTTTGACAAGGGTGCCAATACCATTTAGTGGGGAAAAGACAATCTTTCAAAAATGGTGCTGGGAAAACTGGATATCAACATGCAAAAGAATGAAGTTGGATCCTTATCTAAGAGCATATTCAAAAACTAACCAAACTAAGGACCTAAAAGTAAAACCTAAAACTATAAGACTTATAGAATAATACACAGGGCAAAAGTTTTATGACATTGGATTTTGTAAGGATTTTTTTTGATATGACACCAAAAGTACAGGCAGCAAAAAAACAAAACAAAACAACAAACAAGTGGGACTTTCTAAAAATAAAAAAATGTGCATCTTAAGACATTATCAACAAAGTGAAAAGACAACCCACAGAATGGAAGAAAATATTTGCAAGTTCTATATCTGATAAGAGATTAATATCCAAAATATATAGAAAACTCTTAAAACTCAACAACAGCCTGATTAAAAAATGGGCAAAGGACTTCTAGACATTTCTCCAGAGAAGATATACGCATGGCCAATAAGCCCATGAAAAGATGTTCAACATCACTGAACATTAGGGAAATGCAAAATAAAACTACAAAGTGACAATGAGATACTGCCTCATGCCCATTCAGATGGCTATTATAAAAGCTAAACAAAATTAAACAAAATTTTTAAAGATAGCACATGTTGGTAAGATTGTGGAGAAATTAGAAAACTTGCACACTGTTGGTGGGAATATAAAATGGTTAAGCTGCTGTAGAAAACAGTATAGCAGTTTCTTCAAAAATTAAACAGAATTATATATGATCTAGCAATTCCACTTCTGAGGATATATTAAAAAAATTGAAAGCCAAATCTCAAAGAGATATTTCTACACTTCTAAATCAACAAGTATCTGAGACAGGTCTCAATCAATTTAGAAGTTGATTCGAAGTTAAGAAGTTCAATTGTTGTTTACTTGTTAACTTGTTTAGAAGTTAAGTTTTTGTTTAGTCTTTAGCCAGCTGTCCATGGAACCACAGCCAAGCCTCTTTGAATGCTGCCTGCTGGTGCCAGCTCTTGCTCTGTCCTTGCCAATGGGCTGCCCCAGCCCCATGAGATCCCTGCCCAGGGGATAGTTTACCCTCATGTAATTAGTAGAACAAGGTGAGTTGATGTTAAAAAGAGGCATGGCTGGGCGCTGTGGCTCATGCCTGTAATCCTAGCACTTTGGGAGACTGAGGGGGATGGATTGCCTGATCTCAGGAGTTCGAGACCAGACTGGCCTATGGTGCATTTTTGATATTCATTTCTTGTGGATGTTTTTAAAAATCAAACCTGCAGTGAATGTCTCAGACTCAAACCTGGGAATGTGGGAGAAACAAGCTCCAGTCCCAGTGGAGCCCAAGTGAAGACACTGGCTGCCACCCACCAGCTCCGGGGCGGCTCGCTGGTCCTGGTCAGTGCTGGGTTAAGGTGACTTTCCAGCCTGCGCCCTGTCAT
>NW_012103476.1:1705075-1707174 GCF_000951045.1 Mandrillus leucophaeus
CCCTGTGGGATGGAAAAGGGGTGGGATGGGCAGGCATTGGCTTCTCCATTGCCTCTGCAGGGCTTGCCTTCCCCCTAATGCATGGACCTCATTTGAGCTGTTCTGCTCTACTGCACATGGCCTAGGGGGTCGTGAGTAATGCTGGAGGAGCTGGGCCCTGGGGAGAGAGGGGGATCGTCTTTCAGGGAAGACTGGCCGCATCAGCTGGAAGTACTGTAAGTGTGGCCTCACAATGAGTGAAATTAAAAAAGTACAAAATGAAATTTTATTAACCCACTCTGAAAGTGAGTACATCGTCTGCCGCATGAGGAGCTCTGAACAGATGCAGAGCAAAGTAAATTGAATGGTGGTGGTGGTGATGCTGTGTTGGTGGTGATGGTGAGATGAAGATGATGTGAGGCTGCTCCTGATGATAGTGGTGGTGATGGTGATGATCACGATGGTGACGAAGGTGATGATGGGGGAGGAAATGGTGAGGATTATGATACAAGGATGATGAGAATGGTGGTGGTGATGACTGTGAGAATGATGCTGATAATGATATTGATGATCACTACCACTTATTGCTACTTTGGACCAGACTCTGCGTGGGGCATCAGACTGGAGTGCAGTGGTGCCATCAGAGCTCACTTGCAGCCTCCACCTCCCTGGGCTCAGGCGATCCTCCCACCTCAGCCTCCAGAGTAGCTGGGACTATAGGCATGCATGACTACACGCAGCTAATTTTTGTATTTTTTTGTAGAGACCAAGTTTTGCCATGTTGCCCAGGCCGGTGTATGGGGCATCTTAAAGCAGATATTACTGCTGACAATTTTACAGATGAGGAAATGAGTAACACATGAAAAAATACTTAAAAGTAGAGATGAGAAAAGCCTTGACATAAATTTGTTTTTTATGCACTAGGACAAGATTAATATAAAATGATTTCTATTAAAATAAATACATATGAAAATGCAGTCATAGTCCTCAACAATTTACTCTCTTTCCATCCAAGTACAGAAGTTCACCCCTAACTTCAAGTTAAGTCTGAATACGGAAGACACAAAGGTTGGGGGGATGCAAAACGTAAGTTCAACATTTTAAACATTATTTTTGGTAATTTAATGTTGTATGTTACCCTTTTCGTATTTTGGAGGGATATATTTATTTAAATATTCCTCACTAAGATTTCTCTGAAAAGTGCTGTATTTGTTAGGGTTCTCCAGAGAAATTTTTTTTGTGTGTGTGTGTGTGTGTATCTATATCTATATTTATATCTCTATATATACAGAGAGAGATTTATTTTAAGGAATTGGCTCATGCAGTTGTGGAGACTGGGAAGTTCAAAATCTGCAAGATAAGCCAGCAGGCTGGAGTCGAGGGAAGAGTCGGTGCTGCAGTTCGAGTCTGAAGGAAGAATTCCCTGTTCCTTGGGGGAGGTCAGTCTTTTTCCCATTAGGGCCTTTAACTGACTGGACTAGGCCCAGCCACATTATGGAAGGTCATTTTCTTTACTCAAGGTCTGTTGATTTAAATCATATCTTTAAAAATACCTCTACAGAAACATCTAGAATAATATTTGAATATCTGGGAACTGTGGCTTAATCAAGTTGACACATAACATTAACCATCACAAATACCTTTCATTTAATTAGAAGAAATCACATTTAGTGATTTAAAGATTCTTTAAAAACAGAACTTGCATCTAATCAAGTATTTAGAGCTAAATTCGATTCTGCAGGAAACACAGGGGTTAGTTAGAAGGGTCAGCTAAATGTAGTCATATCTGGATGAAGTTCTGCGGGAAGACTGACTCAGTCTCCTCCGCATGTCAGTAACAGGACAAATCTATACACATACAAAGGGTGGAAGCGGGCTGGGAGAGGCGTCTGTGATAGTAAGAGGTGTAAGAGCCACAGGAGCAAAATACAATGTGTGAACCTTGTTTGAACCCTGATGGGAATAAAAACAACTGTGAAAACATTTTCATTTATAAACAATATGAAAAGTTTGAAGGTACAGCTCACATTTAAAAATCAGGGTTTTTTCATAGGTGTTAAAACGGCATTGTGGTTATACAGAAAATGTGTTTTTTAAAATTTGAGATGCAACTGATATTT
>NW_012103476.1:1707764-1710789 GCF_000951045.1 Mandrillus leucophaeus
TGACTGACTTTTTTTTCCAGAGAGTACTCTAGATTGCACATAGACATTTCATAATTTGAATTAAGTTTCCATCTGACGTAGCTTGGTGGGGAACCAATATATCTCTTCAGCAATGAATGACTGAATATGGCATTAGTTCTGTATTTGTTTAAGAATTTCTTTTTTAGAGTCTATACATTTTACAAGCTAGATAATATAGTATAATCATATATTAAGATTGCTGGTAGAAGATTACATACGATTCATATTAAGTTGTTGTTAAACAGTGTTGTGTTTCAGAAGGAATATTTATGACACTCAGCAGAAAACATTTTAAAACATTGTACTTTGCTCAAGAACAACCTGATGCACGGTAGGGCTCAACAGGGAGGGGTGGACTGGGTACAGCCCCTAAGCAGTCAGGTAGGGCTTCTCTTGGAGGTGATGTCTGAGAAAGGAAGTCAATTTGGGTACTTAACCAAGTGGGTCTACTCCTAGGTATTTCATCCACTAAGTGGTGTCAGGAAGTGGGTTATAGCACTGCAAAACCCAAAGGGGCATCAGACAAAAACTGGCTTCAGAGTGTATTTTTTGAACAAGATTCCTGACTGACTTCTCAGGTGCCTGACTTTCACCCCACATCTGACAACTCCCAGCCCCAGTCGACCTGGATTTTCTCATCCTTTTTCTAGCCTCTGTCCCTTTTGGATTGTGATGTCCTCCTTCAATCCAAATCCCATTTGCATCTGATATTTTAGAAATTCTAAAGGAGTTATGAACCTGTTTATTGGAAGTTTAAAAAGGAAAATCTTCAGTTGAATTAAATTATATATACCCTAGGGCAGGTGTATATACATATATAACTGGTAGTGGGTAGATATATATATGTATATATACACACGTGCATGGGTGTAAACCCAGTAGTGGGTAAATATATATATACCTGGGTTAAGGTGTATATTCATATATACCCGGTAGTGGGTAAATATATATACCAATTGGCATGTGTATATACATAAATACCCGGTAGTGGTCAGGTGTATATACATATATACCCGGTAGTGGGTAAATATATATATGCCCGGGTTCGGGTGTATATACATATCCAGTAGTAGGTAAAAATATATATACCTGGGTAAATACATATATATCTGAGTTCGGGTGTATATATATACCCGGTAGTGGGTAAATACATATATATACACCTGGGTTTGGGTGTATATACATATATACCCAGTAGTGGGTAAAAATATATATACCCGGGTAAATACATATATACCCGGGTTCGGGTGTATATACATACATACCCAGGTATATATATACACACTCAGGTGTATGTACATATATACCCAGTTTTGGGTAAATATATATACATGGGTAAATATATATACCTGGGTTTGGGTGTATATACATATATACCCAGTAGTGGGTAAAAATATATATATACTCGGGTAAATACATCTATACCCAGGTTTGGGTGTATACACATATATACCCTATAGTGGGTAAATATATGTATACATGGGTAAATATATATATATATACCCAGGTTCGGGTGTATATACATATATACCCAGGTATATATATGCACACCCAGGTGTATGTACATATATACCCAGTATTGGGTAAATATATATACATGGGTAAATATATATACCCAGGTTCAGGTGTATATACATATATACCCCATAGTGGGTAGATATATATATACACCTGGGTTGGGGTGGTCAGGTGTATATGCATACATACCTGCTAGTGGTTAATATATATATGGGGTGGTTGTACATACATATATACAGCTGGTAGTGGTTGGGTGTATATAAATACATACCCAATAGTTGGTAAATATATATACTGGAGGCAGGTGTATATACATACTTATCTGGTAATGGTCAAATATATCTATATACCCTGGGTCAGGTGTGTATACATGTATACCTGGTGGTGGTTAAATATATATATACCCATAGGCAGGTGTGTGTGTGTGTGTGTGTATATATATATATGCCTCGTGGTGGGTGTATAAACATATATAACCTGTAGTGCAGAATATATATATACCCATGGACTGGTGTATATACATATATACGTGGGTATACATATATACCTGAGGGTACATATATACCCTGGGTGGTTATATATACATATATACCAGGAGTGGGTATTTATACACCCAGTAGTGGGTAAATATATATACCCAGGAGTGGGTAAATATATATGCCTGGGTGCAGAGGTGTGTGTGTGTGTGTGTGTATATATACACACACACACACCTGGTATTGGGTAAATATATATATATATCCAGGGTCAGGGGGGTGTGTGTGTGTGTGTGTGTGTGTATATATATATATACCCAGTAGTGAGTAAATATATATATACCCAGGGGCGGGTGTATATACATATATACCCAGGGGTGGGTGTATATACACATATACCTAGGAGTGGGTGCATATACATATATACACGGTAGGGGTAAATATATACATACCTGGGGGCTAATGTATGTGTATATATACCAGGAGTGGGTGTATATACATATATAACCAGGGGCGGGTGTATAAACATATATAGCCTGTAGTGCATAATATATATAAATATATATATACACACACATATCCATGGCTGGTGTATATACATATATACGTGGGTATACATATATACCTAAGGGTGGGTGTATATACATATATATATGTGTATATACATATATACCCATGGGCGTGTGTATATACATATATACCTGGGGTGGTATACACATCTAGATGTGTATAAGAGACAGGTACAGTACTGTGTGTGTGTGTATATTTACACCCGAGAGGTGGTGTGTGTATATATATTCACAGGAGGGGAGGGTATATATATACACACACACACACACACATACCTGGGAGGGGGTATATATGTATGCATGGGGGGGTGTGTGTGTGTGTGTGTATATATGTAAATCTGGGAAGGGAGGCTTCCCGAGATTTTTTTATATATATATATATAAATATATATATACACCCAAGAGGTGGTGTGTATATATATACATATATATATATTTTCA
>NW_012103476.1:1710839-1712054 GCF_000951045.1 Mandrillus leucophaeus
CCCGGGAGTGGGTATATATATGTATATTTATCCAGGATGGGTTATACATATATACATATATATCTGGGAGCAGGTGTATATATATGCCTGGAAGCGGGTATAGAGATATATATATATCGAGGAGGTGGTGTATATATATATACCTGGGAGAGTGTGAATATATGTACATAACTGAGAGCAGAGAGAGGGTATACATACATGCCTGGTGTTGGGTATGTATATAACCCTGGGAGTGGGTCTATATATATACCTGGGAGTGGATATATATAACCAGGAGTGGGTATACATATGTACCTGGGAGTGAGTGTGCATACCCGGAAGTGGGTAGAGAGAGAGAGAGAGAGATTTCCCCACGAGGGTGTATATTTATATGTACATATACCCAGGAGTTGTGTGTGTGTGTATATATATATATACCAGGGAGGGTATATATACATATATATACACACACACACCTGTCTCTTATACACATCTAGATGTGTATAAGAGACAGGTACAGTACTGTGTGTGTGTGTATATATATATACCCAAGAGGAGGTGTGTATATATATACATATATATATATTTTCATGGGAAAGGATGGTGTATAAATATATATATACACCTGGGAGGGGTATATATACATATATACACACACATACCCTGGATGGGAGGGTAACCAGGAGGGGGAGTATATATATATATGTGAGAGGGGAGGGTGTATATATAAATACCCTTCAGGGAGTATATATATACCTGAGTATATATATACTGGAGTATATGTATACCTGAGTATATATATACTGGTATATTTATACATGGGAGGGGAAGTGATACATATATACCCACTCAGTAGTGGGTATATCTGTATGTATATATTTACCTGGGAGCATATGGTGTATTCACATATATAAATATATATACCCAGGAGGGGCATATATATATATGTCCCTGAGAGAGGAGGGTATATATATTCATATATATACATACACACAGGAGTATGTATATACACCTGGGAGTGCAGTGGATATATTTTTTTATATATATATCCGGGTATATATGTATGTATATATGTACATATGTATATGTGTATATGTATGTGTGTATATATACACACACACACACACACCTCCTCATGGGTGTATATATATATATCCAGGATGGGAAAGTGTATATATCCATATATATACACCTGGGAGGGGACATATATATATATACACACACATACCTGGGAGG
>NW_012103476.1:1712104-1712580 GCF_000951045.1 Mandrillus leucophaeus
ACCTGGGAGCATATGGTGTATTCACATATATAAATATATATACCCAGGAGGGGCATATATATATATATGTCCCTGAGAGAGGAGGGTATATATATTCATATATATACATACACACAGGAGTATGTATATACACCCGGGAGTGGAGTGGATATATTTTTTTATATATATATCCGGGTATATATGTATGTATATATGTACATATGTATATGTGTATATGTGTGCGTGTATATATACACACACACCCCCCCCATGGGTATATATATCTCCAGGATGGGAACGTGTATATATCCATATATATACACCTGGGAGGGGACATATATATACACACACACACCTGGGAGGGGAGGAGTTATATATATATATGTGTATATATATACCCCAGAGGAGGTGTGTGTGTATATATACATAAATATATATATACCCTGGTGGGATATATATAAAAATATATGTATAGCCTGGAGGGCATATCCTAGAGG
>NW_012103476.1:1713020-1713739 GCF_000951045.1 Mandrillus leucophaeus
AAAAAAAAAATGGTTAAAGTCTTGAACAGACATTTCACAAAAAAGTTATAAAAATTACACTTCATTAGCTATCAGGAAAGTGCAAATTAAAACCATAATAAAAAGTACTATTTTTTATCTTTTCTATGTTTATATATGTTTAGATACATAAATCCTTATCATTGTGTTACAGTTTTCCATAGTACTTCATACAAGTAACATGCTATACAGGTTTGTAACCTAGGAGCAATAGCATAGGCCATAAAGATAAGGTTAGTATAGGAGGCTGTATCATCGAAGTTTTTGTAAGTATACCCTATGATGTTCACATAAAAACAAAATCACTTTGTGATACATTTCTCAGAACATATTCCCCTCATTAAGTGACACATTACTGTATCGTTGCTGAAATGTCTGATTTTTACTTCAGTTCTTTCAGTTTCTATTTTACATCTTTTGTAAATTTGTTGTTAAGTACATATATGTTAACGATTGTTACATCTTTCTGATGGATTGACCCTTTATAATTAGGAAATGCCCCTCTAGTAACATTTTTTTCTTTAAAGACTATGTTGTCTGATAGCTTTTCTGACTCTTTTTATGATGTTTGCAGAGTATTTCCTTTTTAATACTTTTACTTTCAATCTATTTGTGTCATTTACATTTCAAATACATCTTCTTTAGAAAGGCTATGGTTGAATCTTGTTTTATTCAGCCTGACAGTCTTCACTTTGGATTGG
>NW_012103476.1:1714444-1715015 GCF_000951045.1 Mandrillus leucophaeus
CCCAGGAGGGGTTATATGTGTATATGCACCAGGGAGGGCAGTGTGTTTTTATATATATATGTATATATTTATATACCCTGGAGGGGATTGTGTATATATATTTATAAGAGATTATAGTATTATTATTAATAATTTAATATTCCTATTAATAATTGTAGTTATTATAATACTATTACATAATATTATAGTATTAGAAAACTTTTTGATGGTTGCATAATTATAATTATAATAATACTAAACTAGTGATTAGTAATAATAATTAATAAAATTAATTGTGTATTAGTGTTGAAGAGGACATTTAACTTTGAAATCTAGAACCCTAAAAATTCCTGGAAAAATATTTCTGACCTTTAGATGAGCCAATATGACAATTTTGCAGAGAATACAAACATTTCTTAAAATGATCAATTGGACTTCATCTAAGTCAAAAATATATTTGAAAAACAACACTGGAGAGGGAGAGTGAGAGAGAGAGAAAGAGTGAGAGAGACATTTTAAAAGAAAGTCACTCCCTAAAGGGAGAGGAAATATCCACTACATATATATATATATATATATGTAACAAATGAGC
>NW_012103476.1:1715735-1722750 GCF_000951045.1 Mandrillus leucophaeus
CTATTTGTGTCATTTACATTTCAAATACATCTTCTTTAGAAAGGCTATGGTTGAATCTTGTTTTATTCAGCCTGACAGTCTTCACTTTGGATTGGATTATTTAATCCATTCATATGCTGTAATTGATAGGATTTCATTTATATTTTACATTTAGCTTTTTAAAAATATATCTTGTATTTTTAAATTTCTCTATTTGCTCTTTCTTGTATCCTTTTGCATTAAATATTTTCCAGTGCAGCACTTTAATTCAATTAATATTTTATTTTTTGAGTGTTTTTTAGTGGTTACACTAGGGATTATGGTATGAATCTTAACTGATTATACTCCAGCTTTATAATGACTTAGTTACAGTGAGATGTTAAAATACTCCACCTATATTGTTCATTTCCTTCACCACATTTTTATGCAGTTACTGGTATATAGACTGTTTATATTTGATAGACCTAAAAGTACATGGTTATACATATTACTTTGTATTACCTTATGTATTTTAAAGAGGCTAACAAAAGAAGAAAAACAGACGTATTTATACATTTTGTTATAGTAACCCTTTTATTTACTATTTCTTGCTCTCTTCATTTCTTGTGGATTTGAGCTACTAATTAGTGTCATTTTTTTATGCCAATACAGCTTTTTTTTTCACTCAACTGTTTTATGCTGTTATTGGCAAATGTATTATATTTCTAAAAGTTATAGGTTCAGCACTGAAGTACATACCTATACTTTGAGACAATTGCTTTTTAAATCAGTAAAGAGAAGAAAGGAGGAAACAAAATGCAATTACACAGTCTTTTGTAGCTACCAACTCAATTAGTTTTACCAGCACTCATTGTTTTTTATTCTAATCTAGTGTCTCACTTTTATTTTGAAGAACTTCCTTTAGAATTCCTTGTGAGGTACGTCTTCAAGCAATGATTGTGAAGCCAAAATTGTCTTTATTTTTTATAATTTTTGGAACTTAGTTACAATTAGCAAAATATGAATATAAGAATCTTGATTTGGAATTGTTTTGTTTTCCTACTTTCATCTCTTAGAATTTGTTGTACCATTCTGAAATTCTTTGTTTAGATAAGGAGTCAACCAACAGTCTTCCTGGGATGCAAACATGCATTAATGAGTTATTTCTCTATTGATGCTTTAAAAATTTTCTCTCTGTCTTTGACTTACAACATTTGATTATGACGTGTCCGAGTGTAGATCTCTTTGTGGTAATCCTCTTTGGAGTTTGTTATATTTTTGAGTGAGCAGATTAAATTTTTATCAAATCTGGAAATCCTTCAGTCCTTATTCCTCCATGTTGTTTCTTCTTTCTCTCCCTTCTCCTTCTAGTTTAATTACAAGTATTTTCCGGGATAAATGTGTATCACATCCTTTCAGGCACTATTTTTCTTTCATTGTTCTTTGATTGGTGCTTCAGATTATATAATCTCTATTGATCTATCTTCAAGTTTGATCATTCTTTTATTCTCTCAATTCAACACTGTTTTTAAATTCCTCTGGTGAATGTCTAATTTGGGTTATTGCGTTTTTCCAACTGAAGAATTTCCATTTCTTTATTTATAATAATTTCTATGTTTTTATTAATACTCTGTATTTAATAAGACTTTCATTTATCTTCTTGTATTTTTTTTTTTTTGGCATAGTTTTCTTTACTTTTTGAACATATTTGCGGTAGCTACTTTGAGTTTGTGATGGCTGATTTTATGGTGAACTTTACTGAGACAAGAAGAGCCAAAATCGTTATTTCTAGGAGTATCTTTGAGAGTTTTCTGGATGAAATTAGTATTTGAATCAGTGGATTCAGTAAATTAGATGCATCTCCTCCAAATGTGCATGGGTATTGTTTAATCTTGTGAGGACCTGCATGAAATAAAAAGGAGGAATGAGCAATTTGCCCTTTTTTTCTTCCTGCTTGCCTCCATAAACTAGGACCTCAGTCTTCCGCCCTCTTTTGGGACTTATATCATCAGCTTCTCTGGTTCTCAGTACTGTTGAAACAGCCTCGTTGTCTGAGCGCCTCTTGAAGTTCTTTGTCTCACAGCCCAGAAAATCAAGGAAATGGACATTCCAAGTGTGAGGTTAGAGCAGAAGTTTAATACGTGAAAGAGAGAAAGCTCTCTGCTGCAACCCCCCAAACGGCTGCTGTTATTACAGTTGAATGCAAAGGCTCTTATAAACAACCATTGAGGGCTGGGTGTCTCATTTGCATAAGGAGCAAATTTCTGAAAACTCCACCCCAACCTGTTATGCATATGGACCCTTAGCTTGAGTTACTCCATATTGCTTTGTTCCTCTTACTGTGCCTGTGTTCAGAGATGGAATTTTCCACTGTGGGCCTGTCTGCGCAAGTCACATGTGTAGCTTTTCTTATCTGTGTGGCTGTGGGCATGTCTTAGGCAAGCCCCTCTGTGCAAGTTCCCGTATCTATGGCTGTAGCTTGAATTTTTAGGCTGTTCTTTGGTTTAAAAGAATTTAACCAACGACGCATCCTAACTGACTGCCTGACCAGTTTCTTCCTTTGTCCTCTCTCATTGTAGACTCAGATACCACTAGCTTTCCTGAGTCTCAAGCTTGCAGATGGCAGACTGTGGGACTTCTCAGCCATCATAATTGTATGAGCCAGTTCCTCGTAATATATTTTCCTATCTATATATCTATATGCATCTATTATCTACCTATCATCTATCTCCTACTGGCTTTCTTTCTCTGGAGAACCTTGACTAATACAAGGTTTCGTCATCTGGGCCCCTTCAAAGACAGATTCTATTTCCTGCTTTTGGTATCTGAGTATGCGTACACTTACTCGTTTGTTTGTTTGTTTTTAGAAAGCTGGCCATTTCTGATGATACAGCATGGCAACTCTCCATCCCGAGAGTCCCTTCCCAGAGGTTGCTGTTGTTGTTTGTTGCTTGGTCACTTTTTATTTGCTTGTTTGTTTCTTTATAGATTTTACTGAACTAATCCTGTAAAATTCCTTTTCTTTGCATTTGACAGCCTCCGATATTTCTAGTCAAATTATTTTCCCCTTATTTTTATCTTTGAGCTGAAGTTCCCATGAATCAGTGGGTTCAGTCACTCTTGAGTTGGCCTAAGCTGCTTATTTTATTTTACAAAGGGTTTATATAAGGCATCTGGGCTATTTAGATTTTAATGTTTGCTGTTAGATGACTCTATGTGTGTGTGTCTGTGTGTGTGTCTGTATGTCTCTGTGTGTGACTTTTTGTGTTCTAAGTTTCAGCTAGACACCACTAGTTTGAAGTCACCCTATTTTATCAGTCCTAAGTGAATTTGGTCTTGGGATGCACGCAGTGTTCCAGAATGCCAGGAATTAGGTTATTTTGTTTTAATCCTGTCTGGAATCACTCATGGTGCCCAGTAGCTTTCTATTCAATTAGAGGTTTTATTTAAGCCTTTATGTCATGGATCTTTTATCCTCTGTTGATGAGTCTGTTTGTGGCTTGTGGATACATTCAAGTCAACCCCACATCTTGCTCTGATTGCTCCTGAGTGGCTGCAAACTAGTGCATGTTGCAAACTAGTGCACAAGCTCCCTAAATCCCAGGGTGTCTCTCACCCCAGAAGGCCTATTCTTGACTTTCTCATTCCTCGTTTCTCTCTATTAAACTTATTATGGAGCTACCAACTCCCTCTTATTTTTTCTTTAACACGATCTCTTTCATTTTTTTTAACATCATCCTTTGGCATGAAGTTTTCCATTTTCTGTTACAAATGAAATGTAGGGGAAACAAAACTTCACCTTGATCCTCTCAGGGTTCCAACTGGGTCAAATAATTACATTGCTCTAATATATAGATTAATAGAGAAAAAGCCTAATGCAAGTTTTATGCAGCATTGGAGCCGTCATAAAGAAATGAAGACCCCAAAGAAACAAAGTCAGTTACTTATTTACTGAATTGGACAAATAGTCAACTCGAAAATGTGATAAGGCAAAGGGTCTTGGGTTGACATGGTTAACCGGGTGGAGAAACAGCTAAAAAGATACGGGTTGGCTTGAGTCTCAACTTTCTTGTCCTTGCTTAGAATGTTTTTCTCTAGTATGGGGAGCGTATCCTTTACATGAGAATTTCCTCTGCTTTTTTTTTTTTTTTTTTCTGAGACAGAGTCTCGCTCTGTAGCCCAGGCTGGAGTGCAGTGGTGTGATCTCCACTCACTGCAAGCTCCACCTGCCGGGTTCACGCCATTCTCCTGCCTCAGCCTCCCGAGTAGGTGGGACTACAGATGCCCGCCGCCACATCCGGCTAATTTTTTGTATTTTTAGTAGAGATGAGGTTTCACCGTTTTAGCCAGGATAGTCTAGATTTCCTGACCTTGTGATCTGCCCGCCTCAGCCTCCCAAAGTGCTGGGATTACAGGCATGAGTCACTGCACCCGGCCCGGAATTTCCTCTGCTTTTAAGTCATAGCATGAAGGTCAGAATGATCTTCTTGCACCTGCTGTTTTTTCATGTGCTTTTAATTTACTTTATATGCCAGGGTAGTATATTTTTAACTCCTTCAAAAGTCAGTCCCCTCAAGCAGAGCTTTTCCTGGAGACTCTCACTGCCTCTACAATGTAGGGTTTTTTTTAAGTACACTAAAATATTGCTAAGTACTTTCTTATTATGTAGAAGCAAATTGAATTTAAAAACTCATCTCGGATGAGTGTTAGCCATATGTTTGGTTTTGTTTTAGCCTACTTAGTGAGATATTTTAAAATCTGTACATTATTTGATCTTTTTTGGCTTTTGCAATTGCATAGTGCATTTTTGAGGGATATTTAACATTACCTGCTACTACTCACGAAATGTCAGTAGTACTATACCAATCATTGCAACTATCACAATACTCTAGCAAATTTATAATGTATACACTTTTATAAGAAAGTGGCCATACCAGATATATAATCTATAGTTAGAGTGTTTATGACTATAATATATCTTTGACAAAATTTAATTTCAGTTTGTGAAGATCTACCTCATTTTAAACTATTTAGTTTCAATATTATGTACATATTTTATTTTTCTATTCCAAAACTAATATTAGGTTGCCCTTTGTTAAAATTTTCCAGGTGGATTTGATTCCAAAGGCTCTTATTTAAAAACCTTTAAAAGTAATTTTGTTCAGATTAATTCATTGTCATCATAGTTAGACCAAAAAAAATTATTTTGAAATATATCATGCCTTTTAGCTTAAATTTTACTTTTCACAAACATGATTTATTTTAATTTTCACAACCTACTAAGATTCTATTATCATATGTTGTAGAGGAAAAAATGAGGATCAAAAGGGCTACACAATTTTGAAATGATTGAACAAGATTAATAGTCAGAGGGAAATTTAATATCAGGTGGTTACGGCTCTTCTTTTCCACGCTAAGGCAGGGCCACTCTCCTATATCTGATTTAACCACTTCACACTTCTACCAATAGTCTTGAATTCTGGTCTTTTAAAATGTTTCTTCCTTCATCCAGCTTTCCTGAGTAGGACCTAGTGTGTAAATTGAAATGTCTCTTCCAAAGAAAGCCTATAAGCAATGAAATTGTTTAGAAATTGTGGAAATGTCTATTACCTCGCCTGCAAGATCCTATTCCATTTATCAATTGCAATCGCCTAGATCAAAGCTGAAGGGCACATGAAATTCACTATGAAGCCTGCAAACTGCAGAACATGTGGCATTTATTTCTTTAGTTTGTTTCAGTACAAAACCTTGAAATCTGCCCTTGTATTCTGAACAGATTTTTAACAAGCATTATTGCTATTGTGTGTCTAATATCAAAGAATAAACAAAGACAATTCCCTTGAAAAAATTATGCTAATTGATTGAAAAACATCAAAAATGTTTACAATTCTTTTAATGAGCAGATAATTCTGCATTTTTTTTTTGAAACACAAGCATTTTCTGACATAGAAATATGCCAGATCTCTATTGATTATATTTTGCTTATAATTTTCTCTAAGGCAATATTACAAATGCTATGTTTTTATTGCTACACATACGTTATTTTATCTCTAGTTGACAATGAAAAACAACAAACTAGCCAATTATATAAAAGAGTCATAGGAGAAAATATATTTTCATTTGCTGGAAATTGTATTTTTCCAAAATCTCATCTTCATAGAGTCTACAAATTCATTTTCCTCAGATTAAAATTGCTTTCAGACAAAAAATCCAGAATGATAATTGGAGTATTATCTTCCTAGTTGGAAGTCAAAAATAGGTACAATTTTTTTCTTCTATTTAGGTAATAATAGTTCTCATCCAAAATAGGAATCCGGCAAAGAAAATGAAGGGGAGAGAGTCGCATGGCTTGAATTTCTTTGATTTTTTTCCATGTAACAATCAGGAGATTATTCTGATTACACACATCATCTGGTACAAGAATAACACCCATTCAATTGCGCCTCTTCATCTCTAAAGGCCATTTTATCCTCAACTACATAGTCACCTTTCTTGACTACAGTCACGATAGTTAACTCTGTAAGTTTAAAGATATTATGGGAAGTTAAGGGATCTAAAGAGCATGTGAATAGGCTGACACTGTATCAGGGAAAATAAAACAAAACAAAAACAAAATAGCCTGTCATTTATGGAAGAACATTTTGGGCTCTTTAATGTGAGTTATGAAGAACATATTATACCTCTTACAATAGGGTGTTATTAATCATCAAAAATATGCTACTAAAATGGAATCAAGCTGGAGAAAACCGCCCACTATGAGCAATGTGTTTTGAAAATATAAAAGTACTCACACTGAAAAAGTCTTAAGAATGTTAGATATGTGGTAATGTCTTTAGTTGTTCCAGTTCTGTTTGATGACATAAAATAATCCTTTCTGGAGAAAAACTTTATGAATTTTTGGGATGTGGGAATGCCTTCATTTCTCTCACATCCATTCAAAGACACATGATAATGCATATTGGAGATGGACCTTGAAAATATAAGAATGTACACCTAACTGAAACCCAAGTAGTATGAAAAGTACTGAAAAACTCTCCATTTCAACACTTATTTTAAA
>NW_012103476.1:1722800-1725449 GCF_000951045.1 Mandrillus leucophaeus
GTCATAGGAGAAAATATATTTTCATTTGCTGGAAATTGTATTTTTCCAAAATCTCATCTTCATAGAGTCTACAAATTCATTTTCCTCAGATTAAAATTGCTTTCAGACAAAAAATCCAGAATGATAATTGGAGTATTATCTTCCTAGTTGGAAGTCAAAAATAGGTACAATTTTTTTCTTCTATTTAGGTAATAATAGTTCTCATCCAAAATAGGAATCCGGCAAAGAAAATGAAGGGGAGAGAGTCGCATGGCTTGAATTTCTTTGATTTTTTTCCATGTAATAATCAGGAGATTATTCTGATTACACACATCATCTGGTACAAGAATAACACCCATTCAATTGCGCCTCTTCATCTCTAAAGGCCATTTTATCCTCAACTACATAGTCACCTTTCTTGACTACAGTCACGATAGTTAACTCTGTAAGTTTAAAGATATTATGGGAAGTTAAGGGATCTAAAGAGCATGTGAATAGGCTGACACTGTATCAGGGAAAATAAAACAAAACAAAAACAAAATAGCCTGTCATTTATGGAAGAACATTTTGGGCTCTTTAATGTGAGTTATGAAGAACATATTATACCTCTTACAATAGGGTGTTATTAATCATCAAAAATATGCTACTAAAATGGAATCAAGCTGGAGAAAACCGCCCACTATGAGCAATGTGTTTTGAAAATATAAAAGTACTCACACTGAAAAAGTCTTAAGAATGTTAGATATGTGGTAATGTCTTTAGTTGTTCCAGTTCTGTTTGATGACATAAAATAATCCTTTCTGGAGAAAAACTTTATGAATTTTTGGGATGTGGGAATGCCTTCATTTCTCTCACATCCATTCAAAGACACATGATAATGCATATTGGAGATGGACCTTGAAAATATAAGAATGTACACCTAACTGAAACCCAAGTAGTATGAAAAGTACTGAAAAACTCTCCATTTCAACACTTATTTTAAATGTCACATGAAAACTACTAGAATGAAATTCTACAAATATAAGTAATATGGAAATCCTGAAGCAAATAAATTATTGTATAGTGCTTGAGAAAATTCAAAACATGAATGAAATAGTATATGAGTCACACATATATTGTGTTTATCAGTGGTTCATTATTAAAGAGGGTCTCTGCACTAAAATTCTCACTGCTTTTGCAAGGGCACAAGAGGTGAGAATGGGAAGATACTTCGTAATCAACAGTTTGAGTTTTGCGGGCAGTGGTTTTTTAAAGCCAGTTAAAGTATTTTTCTATCCATTTTCAAGTGTGTTGAATCTTAGAGTGAACTAAAATGTATTCCTAATATATAGGTAGGTTTAATTTTTGTTTAGTTGTTTAATTCTTCTGTGATTAATAGGCCATTGAAAAATGAATATTTGATTATTGTTGAGATTTTTCTTATTCACCTTAGCTGAAAGATTCTGAATATCCTTATCCATTTTATATATTCCACCTTTTATTCAGATAAGAAAACCTTTTCTTTTTTGGTGTAAAAATATTTATCTTATATTCTTTGCTAATAAAGAGTTGGGTTAATCTGTAAGGATATAAAGTTTATCATGGAGTATAGTCTCATGTGAAATATTATTTTCATATATTGCCCTTCACTACTTGTCATTATTTCTGCTTATTTGGATATTTCACTTGAATTAAAGAGAGCACAGTGATAGAACAATATATTGTGTCTAATCTGAAAGAGAAAGCATCCAGTCTCACCCTCAAGTGTAATGGTAGATCTGGGTTTTTAATAACTGCCTTAATGAAGGTTTAAAAAAAAAGAAAATACTGTCACAAGTTTATTCATTTAGATATTTAGGAAGATATAAATATTTTAGAAATTCTGGAGATAATTCTTTAGAACAAGAAATTTCTTGTTGCATATAATGTGTATGCAACACATTAGATCAGTAATATAACAAGCTATGTGGAAGAATAACAGCAGTAAAAGGCAATTATCCATTAATAAATTTAAACAATAAGAATTACTGATTATGTTTAGTTACTAAAAATCAAAGAAAATTGATGACTGACAGGCCTGTTAATATATGTTGCATGGTAATTGTGTCTGGGTGTCTGTGTGCATATGTGTACACATATACACACATACATATGTGTATAGTTATATATTATTTATAAAACCATCACATCATCAATTATATAATAATAAATTTATACCATAACTTTTTATATAAGTTCTAATTATAACTTGCATATTCTTTTTATAAAGTTACTTTCTATATAAAAATTTCTAAGGTCATCAAACTGTCCTTATATTCCTCAGGACAAAGGACCTTTTAGTCTTTACATTTTAGACTAATTTATAATAATGTGAAATGATAGATATGTTAATTTGCTTGACACAGTAACCACTTTACTATTTCTATGTAGCAAAATGTCATATTGTACATTTTAAATACATACAATAAAAATGAGTAGACTAATTTACGATTTATGTTATTATTTAGTCTTTAAAAATTTCATGAACAATTATGTGGTTAAATACTGCTTTTGACTTTGCAGATAAAACCAAATTCTATTTTTTTTAATGAAATAAAGCAAACTGCCTTTGTGTAGGCACTTCTTTTTCAAACGTCTGTAGACATTTAACAGATTTATAACCGGTGAGAGAGGTGGCTCATGCCTGTAATC
>NW_012103476.1:1726309-1728565 GCF_000951045.1 Mandrillus leucophaeus
ATGTGTGTGTGTTAGAATTAAAAAAGGAATCAAGAAGCTGAGGTGGGAGAGTAGCTTGAGCCCAGGAGTTTGAGGCTACAGTTACATGCTCACACTCCTGCACTGTAGCCTGGGCAACAGAGTGAGACCATGTCTCAAAAAAATAAAAATAGAAAAAGGAATCACTGCATGTGAGAATACATGAAACTCTTTTTGTGTTCATCGGCTACAGAATGCTTTCTTGTTTGAAGTCCCATAAAGTGAAATAAGTTAATTAGTCTGCAAAAACTCTGTAGTATTAACTAAAAATACATAATTTAAAAACCAATCGACAAAGAAAAAACGTGTAAGGGCCAGTATAGCAGAGCATATTTGTTAAAGGACTTTTTAACATATTATAATTGGCTGTTAGATAAACTACAACAAACATTCTTTTGAAGTCACTATTATGCTCAAGATCATTAAAAGAACATCCTATGGGCCTTAGAAAAAACATACATAAACAGCTGAGACTGATCAGGTTGCTCCCAGAATATATAAACTTATCATTCATAGGGTGTGCAGAGAAAATGCTAATGCCAGAGTGAAACAAAGGCAGTGAGTCTATGAGATATTCCAAAGTTCCAAAATGGAGCTAAACCTGAAAGGACTTCTTTAAGTCAAGATCCAATAAGAGGGAATGCTCAATTGCCTATCTGACATAGACGTTATTTCTCTCTCACATAGGAGTCCATGGGTGAATGCTCCAATATCGGCAGAGCTTCTCCTCTGTAAAATTATCCAGGACCATAAAAGGATAGATTGGTATTAGTCATACTAAGCTTATGACTTCCATCACTAGGTCTACAGTTTAATACTGTAGAAGCCATTTCTGTCCATATGATTGGTAAAGACGGCAAAAAAGATTTATCAGTTGACATGTACTTTTGAATAAATTCAGCATATTTGAATTGGCAATATGTACCAATATTTGACACATGCATACATCTTTGGTACAATGATTCTGCTAAGAATTTTATTATAGAGAAATTAATAGATGTGTACAAATATGTGAACAGTAGTGTAGTATAGCATTGATTATATAATTAAACTATGTAATCTGTATTTTTAAAAAAAGTTTATGGGTTGCTGGTGATTTAAAATAGCCTTGTTTTTCAGACCTTAGTTAATAAACATACAAGAATAAGGAGAGATTTCTGAAATGTAATTTTAAGAAGACAATATTTTTAAATGTTTAAAAGTGGAAGAATTTATTTTATCTTCCTTTCCAGATGTTAAAAAGCCAGAATCCCCCAAATTAAAATGCATAATATTGCATATTATGTATTTGTGTAAATTGATTATATTTGCATATATATACACATGTGTATAAGTATATATATACACACACATATGTATGTCACTAAATGAAGTTACTAGAAATCTGAACTAATGAAAATAATAGATAGTGTTAGAGAAAGGAGATGGGCTTGGAGAAACATTTATCTTAGTTTGATTCCCACCTCTACTATCTGTGAGATTTTCAACAAATTATTGATTTTCCCTCATTTTCAATTTCATCAGTCCAACGAAGACTGTATTTGTGTAACCATGGACACTAGATGAGGCAGTGTTTGTAAAGTATTCAGTACAATGCTAAGAAGTAAGTGCTCAACAATGTTAGTTTTATTGCTGTTTTTGTTATTATCATTATTGTTACTGACATACATATTTATTAAAGTTATCTCTGAAGTCATCTATGTCAATAATTGTGCACATACCATTTTTAAAGAGGTTAACCAGGCTCTGCTACAGTATTTCCAGGGACAGAGACAACATTATATTTTAAAAGATCCCACAACTTATAAGTGTTATAATTGTATATAACTGTTGCTATACAAAATATACCCCAGTATATGTTAGTAAAATATTTAACTTTAATATTTTAAATATATATCCAAAATTCTTGTGTTTTCCTAAAAATTTATGAGCAAGTAATTCATATATTTAAGGTATTTTATTATTTAGAATAAATTCAAAGATAATTATAAAGGATAACTGCATATAATCAATTAGATGGGACAATGTGCAGTTATGGATTTCCTTTGAAAGTCAATTAAAAAAAAATGTATTGAAGATAGAAGGCTTATACCTTGCAAAACAAGGCTTATATCTTAAGTCATTCTTAAAAAATAATGTTTAATATTTAGGAAAATGGCAGACTTGTACCCTTCCATATTTCTATTAAAATAGACCTATTTTGAAAATTAGATTTTGCTTATTAACATGTTAAATTTC
>NW_012103476.1:1729970-1732630 GCF_000951045.1 Mandrillus leucophaeus
AGACAAAACATTATTGAAATTTGGCCAATTAATAACCATACTGGAGCCTCTACGTGTCCAAGTGAAAGGAAAAGCTGCATATCTCACATTTTAAATCAAAAGCATATCTCATATTTTAAATCAAAAACATATCTCACATTTTAAATCAAAAGCTAGAAATGATTACGTTTAGTGAGGAAGACATGTCAAAAACCAAGAAAGGCCCAAATTAGGCCTCTCGCACCAGCTAGCCAAGTTATGAAAACAAAGAAAAGGTTCTTAAAGGAAATTAAAAAGTGCTACTCCAGTGAATACATAAAGAATAAGCAAAACAGCTTTATTGCTGGTATAAAGAAAGCTTGAGTGATCTGGGTAGACGATCAAACCAACCACAATATTCCCTTCAGACAAAACCTAATCGAGAGCCAGTATTAACTCTATTGAATTCTAGGAAAGTCAAGAAAGGTAAAGAAGCTACAAAAGAAAATCTGAAGCTAAGAGAAATTAGTTCATGAGGTTTAAGGAAAGAAGCTGTTTTTATAACATAAATGTTCAAGATGTAATAGCAAGCGCTGATGTAGAAGTTGCAGCCAGTTATCCACAAGACCTAGCTAAGAAAATCAATGAGGGGGGCTACACTAAACAACAAATTTTCAGTGTACATCAAGCAGCTTTCTACTAGAAGAATAAGTCACCTAGGAGCTTTAGAGCTAGACACAAGTCAATGCCTGGCTTCAAAGCTTCAAAAACTAGGTGGCAAGACGGTGGAATAGTAAGCCACCAAGGGCAAGACGGTGCAATAGTAAGCCACCAAGACAGTGGAATAGTAAGCCACCAAGTAAGCCACCAAGAGTCTCTGTGACTCCAAGTGAAGTTGAAACGTGTTCTAGGCCATAAGAACTGCAACTCTTAGGTGAGTCCTTCTGCTGAACTAGGCCCAGAGAAGGGTAACTGGGGAGTCACATGACGTACTGAGATAGAAGCTAGGGTAGCTAAAGGAGTTCTAGCAAGGGAGTTCACCTAACCTCAGGCTGCACACCTTAGAGCTCCAAAAGCCACTCTTCCCTTCTGCATGAGGGAAGCAAAGGGAAGAGCGGATAGGACTTTGTCATGCATTTTGGATACTAGTTCAGCCATAGAAGAATAAGGCACCAGCCAGAGTTGTGAGGCCCCCATTCCAAGCCCTAGCTCCCAGATGACATTTCTAGACATACCCTGGGCCAAAGGGAACCTGCTGCCTTGAAGAAAAGAAGCCAGTCCTGGCATCTTTCATCACTTGCTAGTTAAAGAGCCCTTGAACCCTGAATAACCAGCAGCGATACCCAAGTACCACATCAAGGGTGTTTGTGAGCCTCTGAGACTTGCTGGCTTAAGGTGAGATGCAGCATTCTACCATCTGTGGTGGCTACTGGGCAAAACTCCTTCAGCTTGAGAAAAGCTGAGCAAAAATTAAAGTGGACTCTGTCTTTCACCTTTAGGTATCAGCATGGCCACAGCAGGGTAGAGCACCAAGCAGGCTGTTGGGATCCCTAATTCTAGGGCTAAACTCTTAGATGACACTTCTGGACCTGCCCTGGGCCAGATGGGAGCCCACTTCCCAGAAGGGTGAGTCCCAGGCCAGGCAGCATTCAGGACAAGCTGACTTAATAGGCCTTGGGCCTTAAGGGAATATTGGCAGTATTATGGAAGTACTCTTCGTGACCTGGGGCAGTGGTGACTCTGGGGTGAGGCTCCTCTGCCATTGACAAAAAACAGGGAAAAGGGGGAAGGACTGCATCTTGTGGTTGGAGTACCAGTTCAGCTGCAATACAATAGAATACCAAGTAGACTTCTAAATTTTTTGACTCTAGTCCCTGATTACTGGACTGTACTTCTGGACTCACCCAGGGTCTGGTGGACCTCACCATCCTGAAGGGAATAACATGAACCTGTCTGGCTTTGCTGTCTACTGATAGTCAAGTCTCAGGGCCTTGAGCTAATATAGGTGGTTGCCAGAGAGTGGTTACAGCAGGCTTTGGGCTAGACCTAGTGCTGTGTTGGCTTCAGATTAGACCCAGCACAGTTATAGTGATGGTGGCCACAGGGGTGCTTGTGTCACTCCATCCCCAGCTTCAGGTAACTCAGAACAGTGAGTGAGTGAGAGAGAGAGAGAAAGAGAGAGAGAGATTCTGTATGTTTGGGAGATCATAAGCGAAGATATCTGCCTGACAATCCAGAGAATTCTCCCAGATCTTGTCCAAGACCTTCCAAGGTGGTACGGTACCTCTACGAGTCTGCAAGAACTACAGTATTACTGGGATTTGGGTACCCTCTAAAGCTGATGGAGATTAGATCACAACACCCAAGTCATTTCAAATACACAGAAAGCTTTCCCAAGAAGGACAGCTACAGATAAGCCTGGACAGTGATGACTACAATAAATACCCAACTCTTCAATGCCCAGACACCAAAGAACATCTACTAGCATCAACACCATCCAGGAAAACATGGCCTCAACAAATGGACTAAATAAGGCATCAGGGACCAATCCTGGGGAAACAGAGATAAATGACATTTCCGATAGATAATTAAAAATAGCTGTTTTGAGGAAACTCAAAGAAATGTATGATAACACAGAAAAGGAATTCAGAATCCTATCAGATAAATCTGATAAACAAATTGAAATAAATATAATCAAGCAG